>NW_028281287.1:0-222500 GCF_059751285.1 Brachycentrus maculatus | reverse complement strand
TTATTTTTTTTAATATTAATATTCAAAGTCTTATTATTACAATGTAAAACGATTTTTTTCTTCAATATGTAACATAAAAATAAGAAAATTTCTAAACACGTGGTTTACGAGGAGATAAGGCTATTAATGATATAGAACTGTTTCCGTGAATACTTTTATTAAAAAAATGTCAAATATAATAAAATATAATCAAATAAGTGAAGAAAGAATAGTTAAACAAATTTACGAGGCAAATGTGATATGTAATAGAAGCAGGGGAAAACCGAGGAAAACTTGGAAAGATGTGGTATTTAAAATATTGGGACGTGGTTAGGTCTAGAGTTGAATGATGGGCGGGACTGACTGAATATTAAAGAGATGTAGATTGTTTAAAACAAAATTTTGTGTGGGGGTCTTATATTTTCTACCCATCCCTGCGGGGAAGCGGTTACATAGTTTTACTAACGACAAACTTTCACGGTCGAACCCTGTATTTTTAAAAACTATATATATTGAGAGATCGCAAAAATAATATCCGTTGAAAAATAAACAATTTGAAGATTCTAGAATGAATATGGATTTTCTTCTGAACAAAGAGGTTAGAGATTTACATACGTATGCAGCATATAAAGAAATGTCTACATAGGACATTATGCTATGGCAAGCTGTAACAACATCCGCGAGCTACTTCCGTTACTCAAACCATGTCGTGTAGACTCAGGAACTCTTATGTGATAGTCAACACAATTGCTCTGATTTTCCGAATAGAACAAATCATTAAACTTTATAAAATTAAATAACTTTGTTTGAACCACATTTTTCTTAATACAATTTAACCTACCGGTTTCGACAAGAACCTTGTCATCATCAGGGTTTATTTTAATTCTAAAACATTTAAAATATTAAAATACTCTAACAAAAAAAAGTTTACAACATTTTGAGTGTGTCCAAATACTTGTTCACAAAATCTGGATTATCTCCAATTACAGGAGTTATTTTAATAATATTTTTTGACATCTCATCAAAGATGAAGAAGAATATTGTAGTCTGGGCATTTACGGGGCTCACGACCGTCATATGCTGGTTTAAGTGATCACTTTACACACGTGTAACATTCACCAATTCTACCCATTATTAACAACCACACTACTCAAATTCTTGGAAGTTCTATATATATGAACCAGTTTAGAAACCTTGTTCTTGAATCACTAGAACTTCACTAGAGACATCTATTCGTGAGATGTAATGAAGCTTTTTTACTAAGCAGAAACTCTTATATTAGTATAACCTTTACCCACATCCAATGGTACATAGGGCACTGTATCGTATCGATGCGGTGTTATCTTGATATTTCGAATGAAGGCAATGTGATCGGTCTTGTGCTTCTTGTGCCAGTCCAGGGTGATATAAGATGAATATGAGAGTAAAAACATTTGTTTTTTTTTACACCACTGGGAATCGAATCTGAGACCTTCCGCTTGGTAGCCAAACGCATTAACAGCATAACGGAGGCGAGGAGGATAGAAAATGATCAAAATATCGTTAGTTGAATGCAAATTGATGTGTGTAAACTTTATTTTAAAAATTGAAGGTTTGAAAATGGATAAGGTGCAATATATTTCTCTTGGGATATAACACGTTGGTGAAGTTTTGGATTGATCAGCTGTTCTCGACGGATACATATATTTTCATCGATTGAACAGTGATGGATTCTGATTTAATTACAAAAATAACAAAAATCATCGTATATTTCCCCTCATTCCAGTAATGACTATTTAAACACACAAATAAAAGTTCATTCTTTTTATAAATTAAGATTTCTTCTTTAGACCCTTCTTACATGTCTTGTTTTGAAACTACAGATGTCCCTATCAACAGGTGAAAATACAAATAGATACAAGTATTTTTACCTGTTGATGAGTACGTCTGTAGTTCTTGAAACTTATCGTGTATACATAAAAAAACCCTAGCTTCTAATACGATGTTTGAAAGCAATGCGGAATGCATTAAAATAGTGTGACAATTGATTTTAACAAAAAGTAGTTTTTACCAAGTAAAATCTTATTAAAAATTCTTTTTTGTTTTTACCTACGTTGGCAACATATTTCTTTTAATTTCTACACATATAAGATGGGTTGATTATAAAAATGTTATAATCAATGAAGAAATGTTATATTGTAAAAAAATAGTCAGGTATTATAAATAAACAGTGTTAAAAAGTTTTTTTTTTTTTTTTAACATCTCAAGATTTTTAAGTAACAAAATTCAAGTAACGAACTGGAACGAATCGTTCATTTAACTACATAAAGTAAAAGACTTTACTTTGCGAGCAGAAAACTTTCCAAAAAAATAAATTATAAACTAAATAGGTACGTAAAATGTTTGTACTCAAACTTCGCTAGCAAATAAATCTCTTGAGGAATTTTTATAAAATAAAACAAGGCGGAAGCGCCCGAGTGCAGCTCTGTAAGTATGGAAGACGTGTTCTCTAGTTAGTCCCTGGTGCATTCGGTGGCATGATGGATCGACCGCCTTCTTGTTTGAAGCTGGTACAAAATGGCTCCCTTACTTCAAATGCAGGGTTGGCTGGTGCAGAATTATTTAAAATTGTTTTAATACAGTGAACTCCGCTAGGATGCAATAAAGATATTTTGAAAGTTTCAAACATTTCCTATGCTAAATATTGCAATGCATCAACCACAAACAGACAAACAGACGAGACATCTGTGACTTGAAGATCGAAATAACTTATAACTTCTTATTCTTCTTTTTACCCTCATTCGAACCCAATGGTGCATAGGACACTGCATCGTATTGACGAGGTGCTATCTTGATCTTACTTACGTGAAGGCAAGGTGATCACTAATGAGTTACAGGGTCCAGTTCAGAGTAATATTAAATAAATATAATAGTGTAAAATCACAAACATTTATTTTCACCCCTCTCCCCTGTGAATCGAACCCGGAACCTCAAGCACGGTAACTAAATATGTTTACCATTACACCACGGATGTGGTCATATATTGAAATTGGAAATATTATACAATTTTTAGGAACTTAATATTTAAAGCACCATAGGCAAAAAAAAAACGTCAGTGACGTTGGTGGGTCAGATTGGACTTAGTACAGAAATGATCCATTAGGCGTAATTCGAAGGATTTAACATATAAAAATTATGTAACATAAGTTGTGTGCAAGAATTAACATGTTTTCGATAGTTTTTAATTCAAAATATCCAAACGCATTGTACTATAATATATAGTCCCTGATGCAATTGGCGGGATGATAGATCGGCCGCCATCTTGTGTAGTGCTACATAGTACAAAATGGCTGCCCCACTTGAAATGCAGGGTTGGCAAGTACAGAATTATTTAAAATGCAGTGCACGGACGTGTAACGCGATAGCAAGAATTTATCTGTAACGTTAAGATCGGAAGTAACCTTATTAGAATAGCAAACATCGTACACTTTCTCGAGAAATTAAGATAGAGAAAATATGTACATTAAAAGGTAATCTTAATAGGTTTCCTCGTTACACATGATGACAGGTTGATAAATCAACAGTTGTTGCAAAGGCTGGATATTCATTCCTGTATTACAATATTGGGAAATGAAATTCGTTTTAAAAATTTTCATCCCTTTCTAGAAAGTAATGAAAAGGAACAAACTCAATATATACATCACTAATTTTGCAACTGAAGGCGATACAATTAGCCATACTTCAGAAATGTATTGAAAACCTTACCAGTATGTAGAAAGTTACAAGAAGATTGATTTTGTGAAGAAAAATCACTTTTGTGGAGTATTTTATTGTGAACACGACTATCTTTTGAGAACAACAGATGTTCTATACAAAATTTATACAACTCCATATTTCTTAAATTGTGTGAAGGATTGTGAATGGAAAACGACGGTTGCTACGTCACGAATTTCGAAGCCCGCAAAATTTTCTTAAAGTAGGTAATTTGAATTATCCATATTCTAGAAGGTAAAGCGTGTTTAGCTACCATTGAGAAGGTCCCAAGTTCGATTCCCAAGGGGGGGTAAAATATGTAAATATAAGTGATTTTACACTATAATAATTGTTTAATAATACCCTAGGCTGGTCCCCGAAGCGAAGGAATAATGCCCTTGACTTTATGTTAGTAACGATCAAGATAACACTGCATCAGTACGATGTAGTGCCCTATGCACCATTGGATACGGATAAAGGGTTAGAAGATGAAGAAGGTATATATGTTTGTACATACATATCGTAGGCGTACAGGAGAAAGTGACCAACTAACAAAACGTATAATGTTCAGGAGAGCCATTTAAGTCACTTTTGCTTAGCAAGAAAATAATCATCAATGCAGTTAGACATTTTTATCACGTCAATATATTATACTTCCAAGTTGTAAATCGCTTCGGGATATTTTTCAGGGCAATATTAAGCTAGTAAGATATCAAATAGTTAATAATCCCGTTTTTGTAAAAAAATGCACTTGGTCACTTTCTTCTGTATATCTGTAATACACAGGTTTCAATTAATGCAATATGGATATTCAATAATGGGCAGAATGGTGAACGTCACACAATTGTATAAAGTGATCGCTTAAGCTAGCCAAATGCCAGGTCGTAAGCCCTAGGAGACTTTCACCACGAAGCTATTACCACATCCACCATATGCATTGCAATTACCACATTTTAGAATTTTTTATAACTAACAATATTTATGAATTATGTGAATTAGGTTAAAACTTATATGGTACCCACAAATGACCGCGTTTATTTTTTTTATAGAAATCCTTTTCTGTATGTATAAACGTAAAAATGTCTAGTGTTAAAGTCATTGGTTTATTTTCAGATGAATCACTGGAAAAAAAACACAATTTCCTGAAAGCACTGAAAAAAATTCGTAAGAAATAGTCTTCCTGAAATATGGTAGAATTTATATTCTAAAATTTATAAGCGAGAGCAAAAAGAAACGTACAGTAATACCTCTTATATTCCGGGTATTTGAAACTAGACGAATAAAAAAACCACTTTGTACGAGTACATATTACAAATACAACTACATAATACAAACAACATTATGTATTTCAAACACATGTTTTTATGATTTTAGAGCATTTATCTTATAATCAGCTATTTTTTGCAACATGTTTGTATTTTGAGTATGAGTACTCACTGAGATTTCTTGTTCGAGTGCATTTCAGACATTGGTCTTTAGTGCATGTTATTCTTCGATCCTTAGTGCAAATCGGTCCTTGGATGGACCAAAAACGCTTGTGATTAATATTTTGCGTAGTTGTAAGTGTATAAATGATGCTAAAGTAATGACGTGTAGTATTATTTGCATGCTGCTGCAGTGGTTATCCTGGCGAAGAGACAGAAACATATCGAAATCGATAGACAGAAATTTATTTAGGTGGTTATGTACTAGCATTTCTATAATTTATGAGTTAAAAATAATTGGAAATAGGAGTAGAGGAAAACCGAGAAAAACTTGGCATAATCTAGTTTCACATATTCTTGAAAGTATCTGAAAAGTAAAGAGTTGGTATAATCGACGCGTATATATGAGGAGATTTATGAATATGAAAGAGTCGAAGTTTGTTTGCAAAGACATATTGGTTTGGGATTCTACTCTTTCTGCAAAGAAACGATGTGATGGTTAGTTAGATTTTTGTAACATTAAATTTTACTTGGGAAATATCATTATTTCTTGTAACACGTGTGACACATGTTTCGATGCATTCCAATTTTTTTTCAAACACGTATCATAATAGATTTTAAGAAATAGTGGTATTTACTTAGTTAAATTAAAATTAAAATAGAAAGATTATACCACTAATACAGAATGTATCAAAACACGTGTCATAATAGATTCGAAGCAACAGTGTTATTTTTAAAGTAAAATTTTAATTCAAAATGGATACAAATAACCACAAAGTGACTGCCGAATTAATAAATAAATCAGATTTTTATTACAAACATTAAAACAAAAATTTTGTTAATTTTTTTTTGTAGTTTATAGTAGGATTACAGTGGAGCCGGACTAATCGACCTATGCGAGGTATCCCCATGGTTATCATTTTGAAATAAGGTCCCACGATAATGGCCATCTATTTGTCACTTAGTCTCAGCGTCTGTTGAAGGAGACTGTGTAACTAAACCCTTATCTGAGTTCATTTGGGGACTCTGACTCTAGCTGTTGGGTGCTTCAACAGAGTCGAAAGATCTTATTTTTTCCATTGTGAACACATTAGAAGGATAAACTTTACTTGTAGAAAAAAACACCTCTTTTTTTAAAAAATGTTTAAATATATAAAACACTCAACTTATTATGAAAGAGAAATAAAATCAATAAAGACTTTTCATTCAAACCCTTATCCGCATCCCAATGGTGCATAGGGCACTGTATCATACAAACGCAGCGTTATCCCGATCGTTAATACAAGAAGGAAAGTTGATCAGCCCTCCGCTTCCGGTACCAGTCCAAGGTAATATTTAATAAATATAAGAGTGAAAAAAACACTTATATTTATTTGACCCCACCTGGGAATCGAACCCGGGACCTCCAGTACGGTAGCCGAGCGTGCTGACCATTACACTACGGTCGAGGCGAACAATAAAGACTTACCCACAATAAATAACCAACTAAATTTAACTTCGAGTCCACTTTTAAAAATATTTCCATTGTGATTCATTTGTCATTTTTCCATCTTTCAAAATTTTATTTTTATACAAATGTCAAATCGCAATATTTTTATTTTAATGACCTGATGACGTCATAATTTTCTGAAACCGGTTGTCATAAAAAGGTGTTTATAAAAGTGGTATTACACACAGTGAACAATGGATGAGTGTTTTATTACCATACCACAAAGTTATCAATGCTTTTAAAATACAAAATTTATGAATATTTCTTATATTAGAAACTGGATTATTCACCAACGTATGTGACTTGAGATGAATTTTTTTTTTGTATTTTGTACCTATATCAAAAACATTTTTACTTTGTGGTATGGTAAAACAAGTTTTCAACTTCAAATTGAACATTTTATAAAACAAATCTGACGTTCAATTGTATTTTAAAAACAAAGTTAGAATTTTGTGCTTATAATGAAAGCATTGTTTACATTGTTTTATGGTAATACATGTTTTTAACTTCAAATTTGGCATTTTATAAAAGAAATCTGTCGTTGATTTATATTTTAAAAATATCATTAGTATTAAAAAAAATATATGAATTTTCAATGATTCATGATTTGAAGTAGTATTGAAAATCTTGTCTGAAAAATTGAGTTTACTATATGAGTATACTAAAATATGAAAGTCTGAGTATTTCCAGAGATTTATTTAAGGATTATTTAGTATTTACAGGAAAATATTTATTTTCAACTGGTTTACGTATTTGTGATGTAATTTTCACATTAACTTTCCTATCCTTACTATCCTACCTGCAGACAAACCTAGGCTTTGCCGGTTATTCTTTCAATTTAAATAAAAAAAGTGATCACTTTTTACACGTATATCATTGACAATACTACCCATAATTGACAAACATACTACATAAATTTCGAAACTTGTAAAATGTGAATATTTAATTTAATTTTTGTAATAATCATATAATACACGAAGTGACGGGTACGTCTCGAAACCGGTAGACATAAAAATCTCGGTGAGTGGTTACATACTAATATTATTAAAATTTTTGTAAAAAAATAAATAAGTTACAACATATTTTGTCAGATGGATGTTCATTTTTACAGAGTACTTATAATATGTTATGTAAGTACAATTTGCGTGTGAATTACCGTAACCCATTTTCAATAATAATGCATAAACACACATTACGGCAAGCGTTGAATATGATTGACATATTTCTTGCAATTAACAGAGTTGAGTTATGTAATTATTCAAACGGTTGAAATGCGACTTTAAAAATTCACTCTATAAGAATAAAAATCTTTTAAAATCAAATACGCATTTTGTAGGTGTTGCTTAGTTGCATATTTTTATTTTTAAAACACATAAAAATAAAATTCATGACAATTGTTTCGGCTTGTTAAAAAATTATCAAACTATTGTTTAGATTAAATGGAGTGAGGGTCCTTTTTATACGCCTCCGTAGTGTAATGGTCAGCACGCTCGGCTACCGTACTGGAGGTCCCGGGTTCGATTCCTAGTGGGGGGTCAAATAAATAAAGGTGATTTTTTCTCTCTAATATTTATTCAATATCACCCTGGACTGGTATCTGAAGGGGAGGGCTAATCACCTTTCTTTCATGTGTTAACGATCAAGATAACACTGCGGTTATATAATGCAGTGCCCTATGCACCACTGGTGCGCCTAAGGGTTAGAGGAAGAGGGTCCTTTTACTAACTGAGAGTCTATTAAAGCTTTTATGTCAGTAATGTTCAACAGATGGCACTGCCATTGCAGTAATTTTTTTTTATGAAACATGTTTTGACATGTCATAGTTGTATATAAAATTACGGATATTTATGATTTTGAGCAAACGACCATTTAATTTTTATTTAGCTCAGTCTCATCAATGGTATTCACCTGAGGTACGAATTAGTTAGTCATCATGGTTCTGTAGCGCTCTCCATTGACCGTAACATTCTGGCCGGCATCGTCTTCAAAAAAATATGGGCAAATGATTCCACCTGCCCATAAAACCCACCAAACAGTGACTTAATAGATGTTAGGATGTCTCGACAAAGGATTTTGGGTTTTCTCCACTCCAAATTAGGCGATTCTGCTTATTGACATAGCCATTTAACCAAAAAAAGGGCCTCATCAAGAGGAAAAAGAGGATCAAGCTGAATATTGTTTTCACCGAACCTAAGACGAGCAAAATGGTCATTCTGTCTTTTCATGGTGAAAAAGCAAAACTTATTGACTGCAAATAAACTGCCAACTGACAAATTTACAGTTTGTAGAAACCAGTTTGAAACCAGTGTTGTTGCCAGTTTAAAAACCAAACCTCTAAAAAAACACCCTATATAAGGAACAATGATGGCAAAGGTCACATTTATACAAGTCTGACAAACCAATTGGCTTTGTATTGAAGTTATCGCAAATTATACAATTATTCTTCATTGTTCGCTAACAAGAAATTTGTCTCGCAACTTGTGGGAACAAAGTTTGAAATGAATTCAATTCGGGAAATTAAATCCATTAGAACAAAAGAAATAAATTAAAGATGAATTTAAATCGTACCCAATTTCCTTAATGAGATATAAAACATTTGATAAGTTGAAATAATTACACTCATTTTTATATTATTTTTAAATTAAGCATTACCATTGTGGAATAGCATTAAGATTTAAATACTACAAAAAAACATTAGTTTCGGGTTTTGGTCTCGTGGTCAGTATCGTGGACTCTTAAGTCAGAGTTTCTCGGTTCGAACCCACTCTATTACAATTTGATACCTTTTTTTAATAATGAGCCGCTTAGGCGCACAGAAATAGTATGAAATTGAAATTTTTGTGTAAATAATAAAAACACATATGTTTCTCTGTTATTTTATTTTTAAAAATCACTTTTGTGGAGTATTTTATTATGAATACGACTAGTTTTGAGAACAACAGATGTTCTACACAAAATTTATGCAACTCCATATTTCTTACTTAAGTATGTACAATTGTGTGAAGGATTGTGAATGGAAAACGACGGTTGCTACGTCACGAATTTCGTAACCCGCAAAATTTTATTAAAGAAGGTAATTTGAATTATCCATATTCTAGAATGTTCAGCGTGATTAGCTACCATGCTGAAGGTCCAAGGTTCGATTCCCAAGGGGGTGAAAATTTTAGTGATTTTACACTCTAATAATTATTTCATAATACCCAGGACTGGTCCCTTAAACACAGGAGTAATCACCTTGCCTCGTATGTATGTAACGATCAAGATAACACTGCGTCAAAACGATGTAGTGCCGTATGCACCATTGGATACGGATAAGGATTAGAAGAAGAATAAGGTATGTACGTTTGTACATACATATCGTAGTTGTACAGAAGAAAGTGACCTAACAAATCGTAAAATGTTCAGGAGGGTAATTTACGTCACTTTTGCTTGGCAAGAAAATAAACATCAATGCAGTTAACATTTTGAACAAGTCATATATTATACTTTCAAGTTAAAAATCGTTTTGGGACTTTTCAGGGCAATATTAAGATAGTAAGATATCAAATAGTGAATAATCACATTTTTGTAAAAAAAAGCACTTAGTCATTTTCTCCTGTATGACTACGATATATAAGAATTATCATCTAAAGTTTTTTTTCTTTTTCCTTCAATTGTTTTTTTTTAACGTTCAAATGTTTAATTTGAATATTTATAACGATTATCTTAACCATGTAATTATTAAATTATATTACAAAAGCAATTTGATCATTAATTTAAAAAAAAGTTAAATTCGAAGATGTCCACTTCCAAATCAAAAGAAGAAAACATGATTTCTTACGATATCAGTAGTCATATGAAGGTCATGTCGACCCCACGTTTAGTATTGTCTCATTCAGGATTAAAAAAAAACACCATTCATTTAAGAGAAAATATTTTTCCCTTTTTTTTTGCATTGAAAAGCTCTATTTTGAATCAGTCCTTGTTACTTACGCTAAGCTTTTATCCTGAATTAGGAAATTAGGAATTTATGGTGATTATAAGAGCATTTTCCTGTAAGTGAAAGACAACATGCCTTATGGCTAAGTGTTAGTGCTGATGAAAGCATAACAAAAGATCGTGATGTGAAGCATGGGATGTTTTATACTATATGGACTGGAGGAAGACTGATATGAATTTGTTGTAGCCAAGTAAGAAAAATATAGGATAAGAGAAGTGATGAAAGAAAATAAAAAACAGTCAGAGGAAAGAAATATCAATGTCCACTTTAACTCATTTTGACAGAAGATTTCAGTTAAATTATTATTGTTTTAACGGTTTCCTTCCCAAATCACCAAAATATAAAACATTTTTTTAACAAATTTGAGTTGGTGATTTTTATAATAAAAGATTTATTTTCCAAATGATCTAAGAAATTATCGGAAATAATTGGGGACAGAGAAGATCCCATGGATACACTTTTAAATTGCACATATACGTCACCATTGAAACTGAAATAACTTTGAGTGAATTTAAAATAAATATTAATTAAATATTGTCATAAAACTTAATTTTTTATTGAAGATTTGTATTTTCAAAAGGTTGAATAATTGTTAAATGGTTTATTTTAAAGAAAATGTGGATTTACACAAAAGCCTTATATAAAGGGGTCGATGAACGTACAAGTTTCACCTGTTCAATGAATGTATCTCCATTTCAGGTTTTCTTTCCATTCTGTTTGTATTTCCAATTTCCGTTTACGATTTTATTTCATCTCTCGGTATTGGTACAATATAAACATACACACATATACACATATACATACATATATATATATATATATATATATATATATATATATATATATATATATATATATATATATATATATATATATATATATATATATATATATATATATATATATATATATATATATATATATATATATATATATATATATATATATATATATATATATATATATATATATATATATATATATATATATATATATATATATATATATATATATATATATATATATATATATATATATATATATATATATATATATATATATATATATATATATATATATATATATATATATATATATATATATATATATATATATATATATATATATATATATATATATATATATATATATATATATATATATATATATATATATATATTTAAAATTTAATTACATAAAAGACATTCTTAGTGAGTCTACAGACCCTGAAACTCTTGTTCATTCTATGACTAATGTGCGAAAAATCTGTAATTTATGTCCATCAAAGGCTCGTAGGATGACAAAACATCGATGCATGAAATGCAAAAATGTCATTTGTGGATCGCACAATATTTACATATGTAGAAGCTGTGCGGAATACTGATTTATTGTTAAATGTCTCTTTTATTCATTCCTAATCAATCAAACTATCTGCCATTTAACCAGTTTCTATTTTTGATAAATACTATTGATTATCTTCACGTTTTTGTTCGCGTAGTCCACCTGACGAAAGATTAGTTACTATGTATCTTCAAATATAGTTTAGTTATCTAGGGTTAAAAAAAAACAAATTATGTAAAAAGTGGTTCCGGTGTTGGGTAGTCACTACACAATAAAAAATTAGCGATTTTTAATCGGAAAAATACGGACATTCATAGGTCATCCCCTTAATTAATTATAAACGAAGAAAAAATTATAAAAAGTTAGAATTATTTTGAATTTGACCAAGAAAGAGCGATTTTTTTCTTAAAGAGTCACATATGGCTTACCAGCCACACGTTGCTGACCCCTGACCTAGTCGCATGTTTTCGGTAGTCATTTCTGACTCACGTTGCGTGCTGTGTCGAACTCAATACCACACGCGACTGATGCAAATTTTACTGTTGACATTATGTATCAAAGCTCTTTTACTGTTTCACGGCTCTTAAATACACATTCGAAAATGTTTTCCGCTAGGAAAAACGAGAAAAATAAGCTATACCGATAAAAGACCAAACTTTATTTTTCATTAAGGCACAGTATTAATTTAATCGCAACTTAATTTTCTTTGAACCTAGGTAAAATTAGACGTAATTGTTTTTATTTCTGAAAAATCATTTTTGTATTGAAAAAAAACATTTTTTTTAGAAATAACCATATGGTGTTGAAAAAAAAAACAGTTATTAAATGTAAAGAGCTAAAAAAATACATATTTTTTTTTTATCAAAATTTATTTATTATCAAGGCTCAGTATTCGTTCAATCGCAATTTAATTTTATTTGAACCCAGGTAACATATGACGTAATTTAATTTTTTATGTTCAAAAAAAACATTTTTGAATTGAAAAAAAAAGATATTCTTTGAAATAATTTTATGGTTTTAAAAAGAAAAGATTTTTAAAATATTTTTTCAACCTAATCGTAGATGGCAATAAACTCACACGTACAGTGGCATGAGATCAATGATATATGTAGGAGTTCCTATAATTTTAGTAAAGTAGTTATCATTCATGGGTATAGCATGGTGAATGTTGCACGTGTGTAAAGTGATCACTTAACCAGCCTATAATAGGACATGAGCCCTGTGAATATCCAGACTTCCATATACTTCTTCAGCTCTGTTTATATATCAAAATGTAATTGAAAAAATAAATTAAAAAAGAAGAAAAAAAGTTTATCAGTAAAAAATTTCATTATACAAATATAATATTACCTGCTTCATGTTGAAATTCAAGTAAATAATAAGTTTTGAATATATAATAATTATCTTTGTGGCGTTATTGTAATATAAATAAATACGCAATTCATGTAGCAACGATTGTATTTTATAATAATAATGAAATATAATCATAAATTTAATGTAATAGGCTCGCAGGGTCGAAGTTCAAGAACAGGTTAAAAAAGGGTCTGGTTTTGAAGAGTTATGTGATGATTTCAACCTTTCCCATACGGTGCTAAAATAAAAACGTACGTTCCGGTGTAAGGTAGTCACTACACAATAAAAAATTAGCAATTTTTAATCGGAAAAATACGGACACTCAAAGCTAATCCCTTTAATTAATTGGAAATGAATAAAAAAATATTTAAAATTAGATTTTTTTGCTGAAAGCATTTAAAAAAAGACTATCTGGAAACGCTCACGGAACAAGCGAAAGTCCACTCTAGTTGCAAGTCCAAGAGCTACTGCCGACTGCGGCTAGTTGAGCTCCTCGCGCTTGCACAGTGCATGTATGCAAGAGTGAGATGCTAATATAGTGTTGCGCTTCCCAAACACTCTTCACGCGCTGTTTATACGCGAATTTGTTTTCGATATTCACAAAATACCTCCGATGTTCCCGATAAATTCTAATTATTATTTATATTATTTTTTATATACAAACAGAAGAGTTTCTGCTCAATAAAAAGTTTTTTTTCATCTCATCAATTTGTGTCTCTAGTGAAGTTCTAGTGATTCAAGAATAATGTTCTAAAATTGGTTCATATAATACAACTTCCAAGAATTTGAGTAGTGTAGTTGTCAATGCCTGTAAATACCCAGACTTCCATATTCTTCTTCATCTTTGAGGAGACGTCAAAAAATCATACAATCACAGTTTAACGTTCTCCTTTTACGATTTGATAATAAAGTATTGTTTCTATATTCATCAAATTTCATCTTAATGAACATGTTTTCAATAAACGAAAAAAAAAAATTGATTACTTTAAGTAAAACGAAAGAAGCTTCAAGATATATTAATTGATTGTATTCTTTTTCTCTTGATGAAGAGGAATTTTCTATGAACAAAACATTCTCAATAAATCAATCAGAAATGAATAGAGCATTGATGAATTGGGATTAGTCTGATAATTTTATTAATTATACATTGTCTTAGGATAAACCAGAGCTATTGAAAAAGAAGATAAGGTTTCTCAAGTTGAAAGGTAGCATCTATCGCTTTTTAACGAAAAAAATGAAAGTCTTAGCATTCTAAGGCTTATGGCTTGGTATTTCATTGATTAATAAACATATCGCTCACTCATTTCAACAACGTCATAAATCAAAATACTTGATTTTTCTGGAGATCGTTTTAAATGTTTAAGAATACAATAAAATGTATTGAAAATAAATATCAAGCCACTTATTGAACTTTTTTCTGTGCAACAGATCTTTTAAGGTAAAACCTGAAAGTTTTTTCTCCATTTGAAAAATATTTAGTAAGTATATTTAAACAAATAATTAAACGATACTTTTTCTTCAAAAAACAGGAACAACACTTTCTGCCCTGTAGCGGGTAAATATAAAGTTAAAAATATGCCACTTTTGTGGGGATACAGTACATTTTTTGGGCATTCAAAAAACATGCACAATTTGACGATTTTTGATATATGTATGACGTTGTTAAAAGGAGTGAGCGATATATTATATTAATTATTTTAAATACTTCATACCTTCATTTAATAAAAAGTCATATTAAACTTAGCATAAATTTAATTCAGTCCCCTATGCACCATGGGTGGAAATAAGGGCGGTTGTATTTGAGTTAAACTGACCGATACGATATATATCGGTATCAATAAATAAATCTGGTCATATAAAAAAATACGTTACAGGATAGGATGTACATATGAATAGATGTTCGGATGCAAAGGAAGATAGGAGTGTATGTCAGGACAGATGAGTGTTGCGCTCCATCCTCTCTGCCCACCCCTGCAGTAAACGCCGTGATGGTACTAGCAGTTGTTTTTAGTATGTCTGCTAAAATTATGGTCGCATGAATTAGAGAATAAATTATCTAGCAAATTTTATCAGATCTATAAATTACTATTGAAAAATACGTGAATAAATTTATCGGACATTCTAACACAACTTTGTGTATGTGTATGATATTTATCAATTCGAAAAAATAAAATTTCGTTTATCCATTACATTTGTATGCAAGAAAATGGTTACAAATAGTATGCTTAATCCTAAAGCTGTATAATTACATCTGGTCATACTGTACAAAAAACAAAGTAATTAAGAATATATTTTTTTAATTCGCACAAATATAAAAATTCCAATGAAATGTGTAGATTTTTTTTAATGCTCAATGAGTAAAAGTGAAAACTTGATTTACACCATTCAAGTGGTAAAAACAAGTTTTCTCATTTACATGTTCATCATGTCTGACTACAAAGTTAATGTTGATACAAAAAAAAAGTTTTTATAGTAAATTATTTGAGTGAATGGTCTTATTTTTGCTTTATCTTGGATGAAGTTGGACATTTTACAGATTAAACCGACGATATTACAATTGCAAATTGGCAATTTCATATAAAATGCAGTTTCATCTGAGAAGTCATTATATTCAGCTTTGCTTTATTTGAATTTCCCGACTGCACCCGAGAGAATGCAGCTTTATACGT
This sequence comes from Brachycentrus maculatus, assembly GCF_059751285.1. Lineage (NCBI taxonomy): Eukaryota > Metazoa > Arthropoda > Insecta > Trichoptera > Brachycentridae > Brachycentrus > Brachycentrus maculatus. Next base: position 206,534 of record NW_028281287.1, on the reverse strand, counting down.
TTAATAACGGATGGAACTTGACCCTAAAACGTTCGAATGGGGTTATTTTTTGACATTTTGTGTTTTTTAATGTTGCAATTTTTTTCTCATATCTGACTATTGTAACCTTATTGCTATTTTTAATTGACGCTCGTTATTTGCTAACTTTCCAGTAGGAATGGGCATAGGAGATCAACTACCAAGCTACTCAGTCTCTTCTAGATGTTACATATACATACATGCATGTTCTTAAAGGTTCACGCCAGTTTTAATCAATTCAAGATTTTGAATTACATAAATTTAGATTTTTATTTACAAATATAAAACATATTTTTTTTATTAAAAGCATTGATAGCATTGTGGTTTGGTAATAAAACACTCTCTTTACCATTCATTTACCGAAAAAAAATGGTATTACACAAAGTAAACAATGGATGATAAGGAGAGTGTTTTAAAGATATAACAAATTATTTCTTTATTTTTTTTTATTCAATTTCAATTTGAAAAAGTATATTATACTATAAATTTTAGCCATAGCGTTAAAATATGCTATGTATGTTTCAAACAAGTAACTAAAAAAATATTACCAAAATTTAATTTATTGACTGTACTTGGCAATTTTGCACTTTAATTTAAGAAAAATTAAAAATACATTCTCTATGCGGAACAACTATCACAATTTTTTATTTAAAATAATTATAAAGCGTGTCTAGACTGTCATTAATAAAACAATAAACTATCGCAGAATTTTTTACACAAATTTTTTTTTTAAAAAGTTATCTTTTACATAAAATAGTAAACGGTTTCTCTACATTATGTGTTTTCAGTTTGGTACTGCTATTTTTTTGCTGCAAGTTTCTGTTGATTTTTTTCACTGCCAATTCAGGGTTGAGATGCACTCTGGTGTTTGAAATATCTAGTTCAGGATTTAGTAAAAAGACTCACACCTTGAGGATAGATCGATAGGAATTCCTGGGAGAGATCTATACCATTAGGGGGAAGGAAGCCTCTCTGTTCCGCTCTCTATACTCCTTACTTCAGCATTCTGCTCCCTGTATTACATATTGAGAATAGAATAGTGCTTGGGTCGGCTCTTTACGTATACAACTAAATTGTGAACTTTGTGATGTACATATACACGGTACCTGAAAATTGAATGGACTCCCTGAAAAAATATTACTGAAAAATAGCTTATATTAATACAAATATATAAGGAGTGAGAATTTTCAAAAATAATTAAAATTTAATGGCAATATTTTGCGCAGATTAGCTGTACGCACAATATTTACTTCTTGGGAGGTAGTATTTAAAGATATTTCAAAAAAGAAGTAGAGAGAATATCTTTATAAATGAACGTAAAATGAAATTATCATGTATGATAAGAAATAAAATGCCATTTTATTTGCAAAGTTATCAAAATATAGTAGTTTTATCAGATGAATCCAATTACATCACAAAAATTGTTTTTAAATTACACTATTTAAACATTGTATTGTAAAAATTGTGTAATTTAACAACTGTTTTTATTTAAGAATGTTGTATTGGATAAAACATTCCATAGATTATAACGGATTCTACGGATTATAATCCGGGCATTATGGATGTTCAATAATGGGCAGAATGGTGAACATTACACATGTATTTAAAGAGATTACTTTATATAATCAATATCTGATAGACGAAACTGCTACCTGTTGAGTATTTTGAAAATTAAATAGGTTTTTGCTTTAAACCATGGAAAAAATTATTATTTTTTTGATAAATTTAACAACAATGAAGAAGAATATGGAAGTTTACTACATCCGTATAATATATTGAAAAAAAAACAACTCATTGACTCCATCATGTCGTTAGCCGTACAGGTAGGCAGAAAAAATAAAATGAAACACCAACTTATCCATATGAAATACTTGATCATGGCAACTTTTCTTAGGTCTTTCTTTTTTTATTTTCATCTAAACTCGTCTCTTTATTTGTTTACGTGTTTTTTTCACACATTCGATTAATTTTATTTGAATTTTTCCGATAATATTTATCACCATTCGAACATCTACTATGCTGCATATTTTTCTGAAAAAAACACGCTTTTGACTGCAATCAGTCTACTTTCATCCTTCTTTTGCCAACTGCGTGCATTCTATTCGAAAATCAATAAATGATAAAATTCTTTTGCGATATTTGATGATTTGAATTAACAATTGTTTACCCCGCACCTCATAAACTTTTTGAGAGGATTCAAAGGTTTAAATCCATAAGGAAAGATTTCGTGCCTCCCAATATAAAGTGTACCACCCAATATATAGCATATATAAAATATAAACATTCTTTACTTATTTATGTACATTTCCTTCTTTACCTGTGTGGGTGTCTGTGGAGTTCTACGATTGCACCAATGGAATTCTCCATCTAAAATTCCGATGAGGTGGAAGATGAAGCCAGCCATGGTTTCTGCGGGAAAATGAAATCTGCCGCTGGTATATTTATTTTATATAAGTATACTGCACTTTGGTAGCAATTCTTGAACTTGTAATATCCTCCAACTTCAAATTTACAACATTTTGAGTGTGTCCAAATACTTGTTTACCAAATCTGGATTATCTCCAATTACAGGAGTAATTTTTATATTATTTTTTGACATCTCATCAAAGATGAAGAAGAATATGGAAGTGTGAAAACATATTATTTTTCTTCAGATGTCAAAAAAATAAAATGAAAATAACTACTGTAATTTGAGATAATCCAGATTTTATGAACAAGTATTTGGACACACTCAAAATGTTGTAAATAAAATATCTGGTCAAATTATAAGCTTAAATTATTAAAATGAAAATGATATTTTCTGGCGTTTTTTTTTTTCGTATCTCATGTGTGTGATTATAATCCAGGATTTCGACCTCACATACTAATAAAAGAGTTTCTTCTCAGTAAAAAGCTTCTTTTTATCTTACCAATAGATGTCTCTAGTGAAGTTTTAGTGATTCAAGAATAATATTTCAAAATTGGTTTACATATATAGACTTCCAAGAATTTGAGTAGTGTGGTTGTCAATAATGGGTAGAATTGGTGAATGTTACGTGTAAAGTAATCACTTTAACCAGCCTATGGTGGTCGTCAGCCCCGTAAATGCCCTGACTTCCATATTCCTCTTCACCTTTGATGAGATGTCCAAAAAAATATATACACATTATCTTATAAATATTGTTTAAAAAAATAAGCACTTGCAAAATTCAAATTTTTGAGTTTACCAAAGTGGTACTCGCAAACATGCGATTCACCAACCGATCGCCTGCGCGAGAAATCAGACGTGTCTCTGCGCACAGTAAAAAAAATACTTCTTCTTCTTCCTACCCTTATCCGCACCCAATGGTGCATAGGGCACTGCATCGTAGCGACGCACTGTTATCTTGATCGTTAATTGCATGAAGGCAAGGTGATCAGCCCTGCGCTTCTTGTACCAGTCCAGGGTGATATTAAATAAATATGAGAGTGAAAATCGGCCATATTTATTTTGACCCCCCTGGGAATCGAACCCGGGACCTCCAGCACGGTAGCCAAATGCGCTGACCACTGCGCTACGGAGGTGGACAAAACAATCACCCAAAAACCTGGTATCTTAGAGGGTTGGTTTTCATTTCCTAAGTCTTTGAGACACCTCAATCGTTTTGCCGAATTGATTTTATGCCTCAACAAATTGTACTGTTTTAAATAACAAAGTTATTTCGGTTAGGCGGGTACATAAATACCCATAGATAAGGGTTGAAAATTTTCAAGCGACAAAAGGATTACTTAGGATTAGTCTCACCGCAGTGAGATACGAAACGAAATTGGTTTTATAAGCCTCCGAAATTCGAAACAGTAAATAGCGGCATTTTTAGCATTTTAAACGTGAGCAGAATTGTTGTCTTGAACAAAAATAATAAATATTACTTTTAGTTATTTTTATATATATTTATTTTTTTACACTGTATATATCTACAAGCGTTGATTTTAATAATTCTTAAATTTATGATTGTGAACATTTCATGTTTATTCACAACATTTTGAGTGTGACGAAATACTTGTTCATAAATCTGGGTTTCTTAATTTTGGAGTTATTTTTATGTTTTACCATAGACACTGCCATGAACTCGCACATAAAGCGAAGCATGAATCGTATCATACAAATATCAGTTCCAAAAATTGTAGTATAAAATGATCACTTGCACTAGCCTGTGATAGTTCGTAAACCCTGTAAATACCCAAACTTCTTTACTTTTCTTCATAATTATATAAGTATTCATTAAAATCTACGTTGAGATGACAAAATTTTCAGATAACTCCGAAGTACAAAAACCCATATTTGTAAACAAGAAATTTATATCCTGGAATTATTTATAATATACATACATATCGTAACAAAACGTAAAATGTTCAGGAGGGCCATTTAAGTCACTTTTGCTTTGGCAAGAAAATAAACATCAATGCAATTAGTCATTTTTAACATGTAAATATTTTGAACTTCCATGTTTAGTATCCTTTGGGATTTTTTTCAGGGCAATATCAAGCTAGTAAGATATCAAATAGTCAACGATCACGTCTTTGTAAAAAATGCAATTGGTCACTTTCTCCTGTATGACTACGATATACATCTCGAAGAGTTATAATTGACTTGGCGTTTATTTTGAAGAATTCCATATATTAATATGTATTAACTTTTAATATTAAATTTTAAAAATAATATAACTTATATTTAACTACAAAAAAATCAATATCAAACAATGTTTGACATTTTAAATGACAATAGTTTAAAAATGTCCTAACGAGGCAAAACAATTATCTAAAAATTATTGTTATATATTAAAAAAAATATATAATATTTTAAGGAGACTAAAATAAGTGTTTGATTCAAATATTTAGATATTACTCTTAGAGCCTTAAAAACATATTACTAATTTAAGATTCAAAAGGGAAGGATGCGCACTTTGCAATATAACCCAAATCACGATGTAGAATGGACGGTTTATTACTCCAAGGCTTTCACGACATCCCTTATATCTCATTAGACAGTGTTCCGTATATAATGTACCCTTACAAAAGGATTCGACAGGGAGTAAAAGATTTATTAATTCACCATATGTGGCATTCCGAATCCTATCTTTTTATAGTGATCCGGCGAAAACTTCTACCATGCAACCCTTGTCAACTAGAAGGAACTATATATCATTATTTTTTTATGAGCGAAATTGACCACCGAAACATTTGGGGTAATTAATAATAATGACATCTGTGGTAAAATACAAAAGCTATCTGACATTCTCATTGTACGATATGAGTCCACGTATATAAAATGCATGCTTGTTCACCTCCCTGGGTGGGAATTACTGTCAAAAGGTAGCTATTTATCTACGCTGTGTAGATATATCTATATCTTAGTTCAAGGCTTTTATTTATAACCAGTTGTACCCGATCACGCTTTGCAGTGGCTCAGGCTGATTAAATGGAACATAAAGAAATTATCTAAAATATTAAAAATACTAAAAATGTTAAAAACCTATCAGCGGAAGCTAAACTGGCAGTGCACAACGGAGTCCTGGTTCCAACTCTAATGTATGGAAGTGAAACATGAAGTTGGCAAAAAAAGGATGAAAGTAAACGGAATGCAGTCGAAATGCGATCTCTCAGAAGAATGTGCGACAAAACGATGTATGATAGATGTGCGAATAGTGAAATAAGGAAGGAATGCAAAGCTGAGATAAGCATTATCGATAAAATTAAGAAAGGTGTGTTGAGATGGTTTGGACATGTAAAACGAATGAGTAAGGAAAGAACGGTAAAACAAATTTATGAGGCGAATGTAAGTGGAAAAAAGAGCAGAGGAAGACCGAGAAAAACATGGCACGATCAGGTATGCCGAATACTTGAAAGTGGTCAGGTCAGGAGTCGTAACAATCGGCTGGTATGTATGAGGAGATGCATGAACGTGGAAGAGGCTAAGAATGTTTGCAAAGACAGAGTGGTGTGGCGTTATATTCTCTCTGCATACCCCTGCGGGGAAGCGGCGTGATGGTTAGTTAGTTAGTTAGTTAGAAAGAAAAAAGAAGGAACACATTTTTCATATGTTTCGCTGCGCAATACTTCTTGATGAAGCAATGGAAATATGAAAAATATATGATACAACAATTCAATCGAAAACATTTAAAATCCTACGTGATACAGCTGATAGGTACTAGATGTCAGAAGCACGGCGTCCGCAATGGTCAACGTTTAAAATTATGTGGATGTTTTGCTGTGACATTTGCAATTGAATTTTTTTCTTCTTCCTGGCTCCATCCTAACTCATCTTCTTTGTAGATTGTTTGGATCAGCTCTCCTCGTCCACAGGGGTAGGCAGAGAGGATAGAACGCCACACCACTTTGCAAACATTCTTCGCCTCTTCCACGTTCATGCATCTCCTCATACATACCCGCTGATTATTTCGACTCCGGGAAATAATCAGCGGGTATGTATGAGGAGATGCATGAATGTGGAAGAGGCGAATAATGTTTTCAAAGACAAAGTGTAACGTTCCATTCTTTTGATGGTTAGTGAGTTAGCAAGAGTTTTGAATGTTAAATTTATTATTAAAATCATAAAGTTTTATTACCGTATTTCGATTTTATTTGATAGTTTTTAATTTGCTTCTCCCACATTTCGAAGTCGGAGGATTTTTAGCTAGTAAATGTGCATTTTCAAATCTGGGAGAAAATATAATTTAAAATGTTAAGTAACTTAATTTCCTACAGAATCATGAATTGTTCATGAACATTCACAGAATTTTTTTCACAATTAAGTGAAAAGTTTTTGTAATTAACAATAACGAAAAGTTCTCTCTACTAAAATAAAATAGTTTTAAACAACACCGTACGTTTAAAATTTTAACAAAAGATGGAGTAGAAAAACATTTTCAAACTTCGAATTATTACTTGGTATCTTTGCTCCATAACCTGTAACTAACGAGCCGCAAGGAAAATCTGACCGGAATAAGTAAAAAAATCAAACTAAAAATATTATGATCTATCTTATTTCTGTTTGTGTTTTCTCCCTTTTTACGCGTTCTCGCGAATTTGCCAGCCGTGTAAATTTTCATCCTGACGCGGCCGTTGGCGTTTGGGTATTCGAATTTTCACAGACAGTTAATCGGCGACTGCCGAGCGTAGCGGACGTGCGCCGCGTTTTCCTCCGTATGAAAAAGTGTGTTAAAAAAAATATTTGTGAAAACATGTTTATTCTCAACATGTACCTAACGTGGATGACTTTTGATGGCGAGTGAGGTGTTAATTTTTTTATAACTAGTGATATTTTTTTTATTTTAATTTTCCAATTTTTAAAAAAATATTGTAGAATTAAAAAAATGCATCTAGTGCATTTTAATTTTTTTTACAGCAGTGTTTTCAGTATGTATTAATTTTTTTTCAATTAATTACTTCAATAATATTTGCAAATAATTTTAAATAAAAAATCAAACATTGGAATTATAATTTATTTATTGCGTATTTATTAGACTTTTAGATGATACCATTTCCTTACATTCTTTTTTATTATGATTGTTATTATTGAATTTTAATCCTTTCATTTGTTTTTACCTCTTAATTTAATTTAAACACTTAAAATTTTATTTTTCTCAGTTCACGTAGTAGAAATACAGCGTACATATTTTAATGTTTTAATAATTCAAAAATGCTGTGAATTTTTTAAGAATTATTTGGAAGCATTTACAAAAAAAAAATTATACCAGATTAATTTCAACTAAGGAAAAAATTTTGCTTGAATATTTAAACATTGTTATTGTTCACAAAATATAAGTATGTAGATTGGGTACAAAACTTATTATATTTTTTTATTGTGTTTGTATTTGCTCAAATACTGGTTGAGAAATGAGATTTTTTTTACATATTCCTGTTAAAGAACTCTCCAAAAAATAAGTTAATGTAAATTTGAAATATATCGTAATCCATCTCATGTTTGTAAATAATGGCTTTAGTTCTAATTGCGATTTTTAAAAAATCAACAGACAATAAGCAAAAGAAATAATATGAGATAAACCATATGCATTTTTCATTTATGCATTTAACAGGTATATTTAGAAAACTCTCAAAATTTGTGATAAATGGTTATCTTATTTATGAGTCAATGACAATTTTTGCACGAGATATGAATGAATCACTTAAACCAGTAAACGATAGGTCTTAAAATTTGTGAATACTAGAAAAAATGCCTTTGTTGAAACATAAATAAATATATCAATTAAATTAAATTTTAAATGTTTATGGACAACCTGATATATAATATGTAAAAATATTTTTTTTCTAGAAACGATTAAATATATAAAAATTATTAGGGTTTAAAAAAATATTTATTCAAACACACCTGAGTGATATCAGTATTAAATTCCATCATTGGAAATATTATATATCCCTATATTTTGTATAAATATTAAGAAATAAAAATTTTGTCACCATAAATGATGAATTTTTTCAGAGAATAAGTTACCAAAAAAAATAAAGAATTGTATCTGAACAAAGACAAGGAAAATGACTTTACGAAAAGGATATGTTGTCCTAAGTATTTAAGTCTTAAATATTATTATAGGCTGCCTTAGTTGATAACATGAGACAGTAGTAAAACATTACTATTTTATCCATGTTTAAAAGTATATTGGTTAATTTTCATAATATTTTGTGATTGCCTTACTAAACACATCGTTCAAAACTATTATGAAAAATATAAAAGTTATTTATTTCATTATATTTTCAATTTTCTTTCGACCTCTATTCGTATCTTAGTGGTGCAAATGGTACTTTGTCAAAACGATGAACTGTTAACTCAATCATGATAAGAAAGGATGATCAATCGTATTTAGAAGTAGAATATTGGATGTATATGATGTGAGTAAAAAATTGTAACATAAAGGAAATTGTTATATTGAAAATGAAAATTAAGGCAGAAACGTCTTTGTATTTTTATGAACAAACTTTGTTAAATGGCTTTATTAAAATGAAACCAAACTACCCCAATTAAAAGGTGCCGTGGAGTAGTTGGGTCGACGCTCGACTGCGAAATGGGCGTCGCGGATTCGATTCCCGCTAGTTGCAAAATGAATTGAAGAAAGATTTATTTTCAATTGGTCTGGGTGTGTGTGATATATTTTTCAAATTTACCTTCCTTATCCTGACATTCCTACCTGCAGACAAGCATCTAAAATAGACGCCTTGCGAGTTACTACTGTATTAAAAAAATAGAATAATAAATAAATTAATAAATCACAATCTAACAAATGTACTTAAAAATAATTAATTAAAACCAAATTTAAGTATCCAATATTACTTAATACACGAGCATGTTAAGTTACCATTAATATTCGATGATTAAAAAAAAAAACAAAAAATACACCTCGTTAGATTGCATAATTTCGCGAAATTTCAGATCAAATCAAGATCGAGTTAATTTTTTGACAAAAGGTCAATACACTACAGTCGCAATTAAAAAAAATATTTAAAAAAAAAATGTAAATAATTAGCGTCATGTTATAAATCAATAAAAAATATATATACAGCGTGCAATAAAACGTTAAATATCGGTAAATAAATGACTTTTTTATCTGACTTTTTTAAGCCAAACGCCAACTTTATCTTTGTTGAACTATAAATTATTGTTTTTAAGAATTTTATGATAAAGTGACCAAATTATGTATTATTTAAAATTTAACTGATGAAGTGATTCATAAGTAATAATATTCAAAAACAAAAACTAGTGTTTTATGTATTGATTTTGTATAAGCTTCGTGAAATACTCGTAGCATAATGATTTAAATATAAAAATAAACTCTTGTGTTAGATCTCTTTTCGATTTTATTAATGCAAATACGACTAGTTTCGAGAACTTCAAATGTTCTTATGAACAGGTGAAAATATAAACTGAAAAATAGAAAACAGTCGTATTAATAGGCGGGTATGTATGAGTGAGAATATGCATGAATGTAGAAGAGGCGATGATTGTTTGCAAAGAATATGGCGTTCTTTTCTCCATGCCAAACCCGGCGGAAAGCGGCGTATTGGTTAGTTAGTAAATTTTCTTGTTATCACCCCTATCAGCTCTCGATGGTGTATAAGGCACTTAATATTACAGTATCGACGCAATGTTTCTTAGCTTGTTAATACCATGTTCAGTCCGTAGTGATATTATGTCAATAAAAGTGTGAAACATCACTGAAATCTATTTTGATCTCCTTCTAATCGAACCCAGGATAGTAAACAAACGAGCTAACCACAGCATTGAGCAGGCGCTTAAAATAAATAAAGAAAGTATTTTTATATTTATGTTATATTTATTCAAAGTATGAACATTATTATTCAATATAACATCTCAGTATTGTATAATTTATACTTATACCTCAAATAATATAATTAATAAATATATATTTTAACATATTTTTATTATTATTATTATCTTGCGGGTACAAAATATTTAAGCGGCTGTCAAGATGCACGCTGTCCAGTATGAGAACTATTTAGTAGCGCGTGTACTGCTGTACATTCAACAGATAGCGCTACCATTAAAGCTAGAAAAAAACTTTGTTTTTGAAAACATGTTTTTAAGTGTCGCATGTAATAAAAATAAGCTTGCATCGAAATGCAATGTTGTGTTGAAATTTTATAGATTTCAGTGAATAAAAAAAGGCGATTTAACATTTAACAAATAGGGATTTTTAACATAGGGACATTAGCATTTTTATTTACATTATATAAATAAAAATACAAACATTAAAAAAAACCTTATCGAAATTTCAAAATTCAGTGAATATCTTTAAGAGATTTAAATTTTTGAAGAAAAAAAACATTTCTATTTTACAACTTTTTGAGTATGTCCAAATACTTGTTCACATATCTGGATGACCTTCAATTAAAAATGATTTTTCACATTATTTTTGACATAGGTCAAGAAGAATATGAATGCCTAGGAATATGTCATAAGCCCTGTAAATACCCAGATTTCCATATGCTGTATCATGTATGTTGAGATATCAATAATAATTTACATTTTAATTTTATAAAGATAGTTTAAAGAAGTATAAATTTGATAATGTTTTTTTTCCATTTGTAAAAAAAAAAGTCAATGTGGAGAACAATATTTTTGGATGTAGATTGTCGGCACTAATAATAGGTTATCTACTCTTTATCAGAATTTATCTCTTTAAATGTTTGTATATTAATTTTTGTTTGTTTAATCTCGTATTTTGTGTCCGAAACTCTTGTTGAATTTTGTGTAAACGATTTCACAACCTTGCTTAATTGCCAACAATCGTTCTAAATAAAACTTTGTTTTTTTACGCAAAATTTGTTGTAAAATATTACTACTGACTGACATAATAGGTTGTTTGTTTATTTTATAAACATTAAATTAATTTTTGATTTTTTAACCTTGCGTTGGATTCAATACTTGGCAAAAGACTAACGGACACCTTGTTTGTATCTAATTTTACACTATTTTATCTTAATTCTTCTTCGTGGCTACATTCCAGCTTATTGTCTTTGTAGACTGTTGGGGTCAGCTCTCCTCGTCCTCAGGTTAAAGGTCACGTCACCTAGGCCATGCCTTCGAATCATCTTATCTTTCTGCACGTTTATACTACACTATTATATCTTTATTTTAAATAAATAAAAACCATTGAATATTTTTTATACTGGAAATATATCAATCATTGTTAAAACTAAAAATCGTGTATCATAAACACTTGTTAAAACTTTTGTTTACGGCAGATATTTTCAATAAGATATGAAATTTACATAGATTGATATTTTACTGAGTAAAATATCAATCTTATTTAAATATTAAAATAATGAATGATATAAACTCATTATTCATGCATTTTTTGACATCTCATCAAAGATGAAGAAGAATATTTAAGTCTGGGCATTTACGGGGCTCACGACCGGCAGAGGCTGGTTTATATTCTTCTTCGTCTTTGATGAGATGTCAAAAAATAATATGAAAATAACTCCTGTTATTGGAGATAATCCAGATTTTGTGAACAAGTATTTAAACACACTCAAAATATTAACACGCTCAAAATTTTTAACACACTCAAAATTTCCATTATTCTTGTTTTATTTTTGTCATTAAATAATCATTATTCTTGTTTTATTTTTGTCTACAACAGATACTCTTTTAAAAATTTATTAACAATCTCGTTTTATTATTGAATTTTTTAAAAGTAGATGATAAAAAAATATGGAGATGAATGACATACAATTAATATTCTTGTTATATATACATATAAACATATACTTATAAAGTATTTTTATTCATTTTGTTATAATTATTAAATGAAATAATTAAACTTATAAACTATAACTGATGAATCACATTCACGTAATATTCTAGTTTTGTTTATGTCTGTAACTAGTTTTTTCTTTAAAAAATATCAATGAAGGATAAAATGAATAAATAATTAATACTTTTTACTCATTACTCATGCTTTATTTACGTCAAAAAATATTATAGAAATATTTTAACTGTTTTTTTAATCTTATTGAATAAAAACCCTTATCCGTACCCCAATGGTGAATAGGGCACTGCGTCATATAAACGTAGTGTTATCTTGATCGTTTACACATAAAGGAAAGGTGATCAGCCCTCCGCTTCAGTTATCAGTCCAGGGTAATATTAAATAAATATTAGAGTGAAAAATCACCTTTATTTATTTGACCCTCCCCTAGGAATCGAACCCGGGACCTCCTGAACGGTAGCCAAGTGAACTAACTGTTACACTACGGAGGCGGACCAAAATTGAATATGGTGTATCAATTATGGTTAAAAACTTTTGTAACCATATTAAATAATAAAAAAAAATCTATACATACAACACAACAGTCGTAAAGGGTTGAAAGACATATTTGTTTTAAAAGAAAAGAGAGATAGAAACATCAAATATTCAATCAGGAAACCAGTTTTTTTTCTCAATAATATTGGAGTTTTGCATACAATATTATTTGTATACAAAATCATGCACGTCATCATTAAAACGTCATATTTACGTAAACAAAATCATGCACGGTTTACGTAAAATGATTTTAAGAGCGTTTGGTTAACAAATCATTGATTTGTCATTTCTAATTGCTTCTAAAGAGAGTTCAAATGCTTTTAATGTATTTTCACTGCACTCTTGAGTGAATTGGCTTGGTTTTTTCTATACGTACATGTATACAAATGTTCGTTAACAAAACATCTAAAGTCTCCTAGTTAATTCAAAGATTGCTTTGAAATTTTGACGCAACGTGGCTAGTTGAAAGCTAAAACATGTTAACAGCTAAAAATAAAATAACCATTGTTTTACGTCAATGGCAGTGCCATCTGTTGATCAGTTCTGTTTTGGACGCGACTCTCTTCCAGTGCAGGCCTGCCACTCTCTCAATCACCTTGACCATCTTGTCTGGGGCCTACCCACACTTCTGCATCTTGTTCTAGACGTCCAAGCGCCTTGTTTGTCCATTTATTCTCAGACGTACGTGAACGCAAATATATTGAAGCCGTAAACCAAATTTAATTTTAAGAGACGTTTAAGTTAGTGTCTTATTAAATAAAAATTAATTTGACTTTTAATATGAAATAAGAAACCGTTATTAAGATTTAAGCGTAAAAATTCTCATCAAACCCATATCCGCACCCGATGGCGCATAGGGCACTGCATCATATAAACGTAGTGTTTTATCTTGATCGTAAACACATGAAAGAAAGGTGATCAGCCCTCTGCTTCAGGTACCATTCCAGGGAAATATTGAATAAATATCAAAGTGAAAAATAAATAATACTTTTTTGACCCCCTCCCCCCTTAGGAATCGAACGCAGGACCTTCAGTACGATAGCTGTGCGTGCTGACCAGTAAATATACTCATCCATAATACAAATGTTTAAATATAACAAAGCAACTGTCATGATTAACATAAAATATACAAAAATATACATAAACCCTGAGGATCACAAGGTTCTTGTCGAAACCGGTTGGTAAAAGTGTACCAATAAAAAGTGGTTAAAACAAAGCTGTTTTACTTTATGAAGTTTATAAAATATGCCACAAAGTATCTGCGAAAAACATTCAAGAAATAAAATATCCAATTTGAGATAATTTTGTTTTATTAATAATATTTTAGTGGGAAAATTCCATTAATTAAAAAATCATTGCTTGGAAAATTTAAAAATCCTCTCTATATGATTTAAAAATTATTCACAAAACTCACAAAAAACCGTGCAAACGAATCTTTCTGGATAACCCTCATCAAAAAACATGATTGGATAGGGAGAAGAAAAAACGCAAAAGTTCTTTAAACAATACTTCTATATTAATACACATACATTCAAACATCAAATATTTTGTTTTCCCACGAGAACTAACTTCTGAAGGAATTAAGAGTTCGTGAATCTTTCATGTTTCATATATTTTTTTATTTATTTATTTATTAAAAGGTCAAATTATGAAGATAAAAGACCTCCAATGTATTCCATTCATCTTTTGAATCAAAGTACACATTTTCTAGAAAAAAACTTCAATCCGAGACTCTAATCATACCAAAGAAATTTAATTTAACTTCAAGCTACGAATTTAAAATTTGTTTTTTAATTTTAATTTTTTCAAATTGGATACTTTTTGTCAAAATATTTTCTGGATTGTAATAAATTAAATGATTATTACTTTTCAGAAAAGAATTATCAAATTTTAAGTGAAAATAAAAATAATTAAATACATTCTAGGTACTTATGGAATAAATAATTTTTAAAAAATCTGGCTTTTCAGAAAAAGAGTACATGATTTAAAAATAAAATGATCGTTTATTCTTTAACATGTATTGATAAAAATCTCAAAAATACATCATCTGTTTCAAAATTTACATAATACAAGCAAATGAATATTCGCACATCATTTCTCTAGAATTACTTTATGTCATTTTTATATAATATTACTATTTTAATACTTTAAATAAATTATACAAAACTATGTATGTATTTGAAAACAAAATGTAGCTGACTAAATTTTGAACCCATTGCTTAGACAATCCCAAAACTATATTATTTATTGATTCGGCATTGGAATTACTAACAAATGTGAAGTATAAAAGATTAGTTTTACTAATCATCAAAGAAATCATAAAACAACTGTAGTTTTCGAAACAAAATAATAAAACTCAATAAATGGTAAAACACAAGTATTATTAAAAATTATCTTTAAATTAATTTACTAACTAACAATCATGCCGTTTCTCCGCAGGAGTAGGGAAAGAGAATAGAACGCCACATCAATCTGTATTTGCCACCAATCTTCGCCTCTTCTACGTTCATGCATCTCCTAATATATAAGCCGATTATTCTGAATTTTTACTTGACCACTTTCAAGTACTTGAAAGACTTCAATGCCATGTTTTACTCGGTCTTCCTCTGCTTCTTTTACCAACCACATTCGTTAATTTGTTTTAATATTCTTTCTTTACATACCCAAACCATGTCAACACACCTTTCTTAATTTTATCATACTTTCTTAAAATTATTACTGTATTTGTTAAAACTATTACTAAAATATCTAAAATTGTATGACCATATAAGTCCATCAGTCCGTTTCGGCTTCACATAGTTTGAAAATGCCATAACAAGGCGAAACAATTGTTTTTTTTATTTGTGTGTTTTTAACAATAAAAACAATTAAGTAGACTCTATAAATCAGAGTTTGATTTTCACATTCAATATGAAAATCAAAATTGAGCTCTACAAATTAAATGCCAAATCTGTTAATAAAAATCAACGTATAGTAATTATTCATTTAATAACTACATGAATGCATACGAGTACGTCGGGAATAGAACCCTTGACCTTTCGATCACTGAGCAAGTTTTATCTACCTAGGTTACTACATACACAGCTGCTATTTAATTATTCATAATGACGTCACTTGTCACATGTAAAGGTACCGGGTGACTAAAAAATTATGTCTCAATTATGTATTATATATTTTTTTAAGTATTCTTATACTTGTGTCGGGCTCTGGTCCCATGGTTAGCGTCGCGGACTCTTGGGACAGAGTTTCTCGGTTCGAACCTACTTTACTGCAATTTGACACCTATTTCTAATAATGAGCCACGTTAGCTCACCGAAATAGTAGGAAATTGAAGTATTTTTGTAAATAATAAAAAAAATATTTCTCTTTTATTTAAGTATTATTGATACTTTTGAAATACAAATATCTATTTGTATGTACTTGTCTTAAATGATCATATTTTGAAATTAATATCTTAATATAAAAAAATAAAAATCTCTTAAGTAAATCTTAAGTAAAATATATATAATAATAATCATAAAACCCTTATCCGCACCCCAATGGTGCATAGGGCACTGTGTCATATAAACGCAGTGTTATCTTGATCGTTTACACATGAAGGAAAGGTGATCAGCCCTCCGCTTCAGGTACCAGTCCATGATAATATTGAATAAATATTACAGTGAAAAAATCACTTATATTTATTTTACCCCTCTTAGAAATCGAACCCGGGACCTCCAGAACGGTAGCCGAGAGTGCTGACCATTACACTACGGAGGCATTACATATTTATTTATAATATGTATAAATATTAAAATATTAACAAAGGTTATAAGTTGCTTGCCATCAATTACTTACAAACGTAAATACAACAAGAATTGTTATATTTTGTTAGAAATATTGATTGATAGCCTTTTCTATGATTTTATCATATTTTTTGACAAAATATTATATAGAAAAGGGACTTACAAAATATTTTAATGCATAAAATATTATAATATATTACAATGTACTTTTTATAGGATAATTTGTATGAAGGTTATGTAATATTTTATTTCTAGGGTAAACATTATGGTTATTGACATCCTAATCGATTTCAATTCCGCCTCAGTAGCGTAGTGGTAACAGTGTTTAGCCACAGTGCTGGAGATCATAAGTTAGATTCTCATTGCGTTAATAAAACGTGTGTTATTTTTTTGTAATTATGGTTTTTTAGGATTTTCAGGCTAAGTACTGCAGGGACTGTAGTACTTGAAGAACAGGACTGATTACCTGATCTTCGTGATATTGACGAATAAAATAACAGTCCATTGATACAATACTGTAGTCTAAGCACCAATGGGTGAAAATAACGTTCAGAAGAAGAAGCATTTAAAAATATTTATTTTGTTTAAAATAATAGCTTTTTAGCAATATTCCGGATAAAGATGTATTATTCAGTGGTATTTATATATTTGAACATAAAAACAATTTGTTGGTTAACACAAATTAGGTCAAAAGACCTAAAATAATGAAGAAAACTCCAGTTATTGACACCTAAAATAAGTAGCATTTTAGAGTAAATATAATAACTGGTTTTGCAAGAAAAATGGTAGGTGACTACTGCGTTAAAAATTAATCAGCAAATAAAATAAAAATAATAGTAATCTCAATCGGGAATTAATATATATCCGAAAAATCGATTTAAAAAATAGCGAACTTAACTGCGTGTAACTCAACCATCAAAAATATTTGGAAAAGTCATCGTCATTATTATGGACAGTATACTATTAACATATGAATGGAATACTTAAAATTTTAATATGCGACCAATATCGGCTAATATCAACACAAGCATCAGTAGTACCAATAACCGTATATGAGTGCCCATAATACCCCAGATCACCCTACTTACATACACGTACATCGAAATTATTATTCTGTCGTTCGTAATAAAATGCTTAAATGATATCCAATATTGTTGATTAAATTAAAGCAGGTATTGTAATGTTCTAAACAGTATTATGTACATACATCATATCAAAGACCAACAAAGAATATTTAAAATACCATATTTTGTGAACTAATATCAAAGATCGTTTTAAAATGAAAAAAAAACTGTTTATCGATGTCTTACAAAGAAAAATAAATAACATGAGAGGTTGAATAGTAAGAGTTACACTTGTAAAAGAGTGATAAAAGTGATTCATTAACTTAAATTTAGAGCTGGTAACATTCACCAATTGTAGATTTATGAAATTTGGGTAGTGTGGTTGTGAGTCATGGGTACAATAGGAAAAGTTAAACGTGGATAAATTGATCACTCAAACCAACCTTCGACATTTGAGCAGATTCAACTTGAAACTGCTGAAATGTGAATGCTTAGATGGTGTGCTGAAGTGTCCCTTAGAGGCAAAATAAAGAGTTCACGTATTTGTGGAAGCCTTGGTGCAACAGACATCAATAGTAAGGTAGATGAAAGGCAATTGAGATGTTATAGGCACAAAGTTTGCAGAGAACTTGAACATATTGTGAACCAGGCAATCGTCATGGATCTTCCTCGAAAGACATCTAGAGAAAACCAAAAAAAACATGGATGCTACAGAAGGATCGATCTTGCAACAGATGAGGATAACGGAACGTCTTTCGACTCTTTGCTGAAGACGAGTTCTCCAGTTCTTCGGCCACATTGCTTATAGACCACGAGACAACCTAGTGAGGCTTGCCATAACCGGAGACCTAGGAGGTCGAAGAGCTATAGGTAGATCTCCAACCTGATGGAGCAACCAGGTGAAGGAGATCACATAGGTATCTCTTTGTTACGGGAGCTCTAAGGCTGCACAATGTAGGAACCAATGATGGAGTGTTGTTCACGGTTCTAGAGGAAGTCAGCCGAGGGGCTACTATACTCAGCAATGCAGGAAACGACCAAAGAAGATCAGAAGGATTACTTGATTCGGACGTTGTTTGAAGAAGATTTTTTCATATTTTAGCTGGGATTGTTATGACGTGTGTATGGATGTCTAAAAAAACACAGCACTGTTTTGATAATCTCTGAATTCCTTTTATGTGCTTTTGATGTTAGCTTTTGATAAATCTGCGTGTAAACACTGTCATATTTTTTTTTCTTAAATGAAAGATAATGCGACTGGAAAATACAAAGACACGCGAAAACCTATTTTAAGAAATTTTACCAGCAATACCTGTGATGTGACTCAGCGCCAAAAAGAAAATTAATCAGGGTTATGATATACTGTCAAATAGCTCCTGTACTTATTAGCATTGCCTTTTGCAAAATAAATTCAAGAAAGTTTTGTTTTCAATTGGTCAGGGTGTTGTATTTTTCACATTTACTTCCCTATCCTTACTATCATACCTGCAGACAAACATTAAAAAAGACGTTTTGGGGGTTATTTCTATAAAGAAAATTATATTTTTATATACAGATTATTCATCAGGACCCAGGACCCAGGACCTTTCACCAAAAACGGGCTTTTATAGAATTGATAACATTTTGAGTGTGTTCAAATACTTGCTAATAAATCTGGATTATCTCCGTTTAGAAGTTATTTTTGTACATTCTTGACACTTGCTCAATATAACCAAAGAAATTGGTTATGAACTCCAGTTATTCCAACATAGATGGCGGTTGTTAACTCACATGTACTGGGTCAAGCCGTTGATCAATATATCTAGGAGTTCCAAAATTTTAGTAGTATGGTTGTCAATCTTGGGTAGATTATAACATTGCGTTTAACTGTATTAAAAGGTGCGGTCTTGTAAGCCATTTCTAAGGAATTGTTTCTAATATCGCAAAAAGATTTTTTATCTATAAAACTCGATGGATTATAGCATTGCCTGGTGTTTAAATAATTGAAATTTTATTCAATTAACACCAGGATAAGAGAAATATTTAAAATCCCATACGTCGTTAGGTGAGGAAAAAAATGAAGAAAGCAAAAGTATGCGTTTGAGGAGAATGGAACCATCTAGAATACCTCAAGGTGGACGACTCTTGGGCACAGCTTCGTAGAGGTGGACTGAGAGCTGGTAATCAATATCGCAGGAGGCTAATCCCTCTTAAAAACAGACTAAAAGTCTTACCTTTAATATAAACAATGTTAATATCAATTCATTGCAAATAAATTATTTAATTCACGACTAAACGCATCAGGGTTTGGGAGTAAAGACATGCATTTTGATGTGTACCAAGTAAATGAAAATTTCTCACCCTTAACATGAACGATACACTCTATATAAAAAAAAAAAACTTAAAATTTGCTGCATTATGATTGACGTTTTAATTTAAAACAATGAAAATAATTTGCATATTCATAAAAAAAATAAAATAAAATCTTACACAATTATTATTATTTTTTATTTACATGAAAGACGTTTTGACTGTTTTGTTTTAGCGAAAAATTATAGGATACTATTTAATCATGTGCAAATATTGGCTTACTCTTCTATAGCGAAATTCATTTTCACGTATTTATCAAATTAAACGACCTTATTAATTTCTTAGTTTTTCCAATAAGTATGTGTTTTTCACACCAAATATTCCTGACTGTCGAATAATTTACACAATGTCAGGAAATGACTAAATCAAGATAAGTTACTTATCAGAATAAAACGATGAAAAAGAAGTAAATGAAGAAATCGATTTATTTTATATATTTCTTATTTTAAATAAAAATCAGTTAATTTTGATTAAAGTTGTAGCTTATGTCGGTTCTACCGCAAGATCACAGTCAAGGTATATTTCAGTCACAATGACCTTATCAGTAAGCTACCAGCGGTGTAAAGTGTGTTTGTATAGTGATGTTTGATAATATCTAACTATTCGTCGATAATTTCCCAATCACGAGTTCAATACATCGTTACGAAATCGGAAATCGTATGATTTTTTTTAACTGTTTACTTTTTATGTTTTTATCAATGATTCAAATACTTTAACGTAACATTTCTAACAATTTATCGAGTTATTTTATTGATATTTAAACGTATATAAAGATATGTATAGAAGTCTGGTTAATTTTCCTTAATACAAGGTTTATGACCTGTTATAGGCTGATCTAATGAATCACTTTATATACGTGAAACATTTACTATTCAACCAATGATTGACAACCAATTTTTTGCTTCTCGATTTTTTGATATTATATTCTTATTTTATATTTCAATTGAACAGATCTACCGTTTACTACTTCTTCTGCGATATCTATGATTGAAACTAGTAAATTAAACTAGTAAAAACCTTCATGAAATGTTGTATATGTAAGATTCTTCTCTAATTTTTGTACATACTAGATTATGCCTGAAAATATAAATTTCTCTTTTGATTAAACTTAGTTTTTAGCAGATATTTATTTATCGACAGAATTTTTGAGTTTGTCTCACTTATTGTATTTAAATTCTAGATTTTTAATTTCATTAATTGATTCGGCAGTCACTTTGTGGTAAAGTCTATCCATTTTTAATTAATGTTTTACTTAGTAAATACCACTATTTCTTAAAATCTTCTGTGTCACGTGTTTCGATGCATTCCGCATCATTGTGTTTGAAAATGATGCGGAATGCATCGAAACACATGTCACAGTAGATTTTAAGAAATAGTGATATTTACTAAGTAAAACATAAATTAAAATGTCTAGATTTTTAAATAAACCCACCATTCTCATAATCTTCTAATACCATAAAATGCTGATAAAATCATTTTAAAACCTAAATATGACTGCATTTTATATGTCGTAACAAAAAAAGCATAACGGTTGAACTAGCAGTTCACAATGGAGTCTATTTATATTTGTCTGATAGGTAGTTCGGTGTATGAATGATTTTCTTACGGAAATATAAATTTATATTAATCGGTGATTTTATACCCTGGAAAGATTTTTCTTATTCGTGTTTTGAAGATTTTGTTAAATTTACATTTTATATATATTAGATATTTCACAAAAAGAGGTTTAAATCAAGTAAAACCCATAAAAAATAATTATCCATACGTTTTTAATATCCAAAAAATGACTGCCAAATCAATTTAAAAAATTCAATATTGTCCTTTATATTTCTTAGTATTTTATTATTTCTTTTGTACATCTACCCATTTTCTGGTTAAAATTAGCTTCAAACATAAGTTAATATTGTATTTAATAGTAAACTCATGGACAATGCTTGTGTTGAATTTTTTTTTTATGTTTTAAATATAAATAAATTAATTCATAAGATATGAAATATTTTACAAAAAACTGATTTAACTCGTATAAAAAAATTTAAAAGACTTTTATTTGTTTTTGTATATAATATTATGACTAATCATATTTTATTTTGTTTCAGATTCTTTTTTGGATATTTCTAACTATAAATCACCATTTAAACAATGAAATAAATAATAACAATTAGTTTATAATTAAGTGTTTTTTCCTTCTTTTGGATAAATTTAGTGAGAAAAGGCAGATAAATTCATTCAAAATAATTATATTTATGCTTTCCTAGTGACTAAATATAAATCATTTCTCTAAAATATTTTTCGAAATAATAATAAAAATATTAATTTTAGATAAAATAAAGTGTTTATTCAGTGTTTTGTGAATGATACAAAGTGATTCAGAAAGATTTGAAGAAGTGATATACACAAAAGAAGTTGCTTTTGAAAACACTTTAA
This sequence comes from Brachycentrus maculatus, assembly GCF_059751285.1. Taxonomy (NCBI): domain Eukaryota; kingdom Metazoa; phylum Arthropoda; class Insecta; order Trichoptera; family Brachycentridae; genus Brachycentrus; species Brachycentrus maculatus. The sequence goes on along the minus strand of NW_028281287.1, from coordinate 184,094 downwards.
GAGGTGGACGCGAATTTCTCCCTCCGAAATATTTTCAGTTCTTTCTACCTGAAAGCTTTCTCTGATTTTCATAAAGCTCAAGTGAAAGGTTTGTACCTTATTTACACATATTTTTTACAGTCCTATTTTGTACAAGCTCCTTTTTAGCTTTAATGGCGTCTGTAATATTCATCCACACGCTTAAGGGTGAGAGAGGGGGAGGAGAAAATATTTTTATGGGGTGTATGCATCTTCGCATAAGAAATAATGTATCACCTTATTTTTTTTTATTGGAAGTAAGACCGAAGCAATGAAAATAATGTTCACGTATGCACTTAGGGATTTCGAAAATAACATGTGTATTAAATTATATTTATTTTAATGAATTTTTACCTTTCGAAGATGTATTTTTATTAAAATTGTACAAAACACATTCCTACCTGTGGTTTGAAAGTAATCTTAAGCAAATATTTTCTTCTTCTAACCTTTATCCACACCCAATGGTGCGTAGACTACTGCATCTTATAAACGCAGTGTTATCTTGATAATTAATTATGTGAAGGCACGGTCTCTTATAAATAGTCCTGTGCTTCAGAGACTAGTCCATCGTAATATAATAAAAAAAGGAATAATCCTCAAATCCTCTATTTTTAGAAACTTGTCTGCATACGAATACATTGGAATACGCGCTTGTTTTAACATGGACAGATACAAACAAGTTTTTTATAAATTCAAATATATTTACGTAATGGCGCCACCATCTGTTAAAGGTAACAGTTTTACACAAAGAACTGAATATTGCTCATGGCGGATAGCTGCTAAAATATTGTATTCATACGAGCATTGTGAAATGAAACATTGAAAACATTGAAACTTTTTTTGCTCTTTTCAATCAAGCCACAGCAATGTTTGGCCGGATACATCTAGTTAGGAATTAAAATACAGATTTCAAATACATGCTACTTCATCGAACCCTTTTAAATTCCCTTTTACTAAAAGGTACTAAATATTTATGAGTTTCAATATTACACGTATATTTTAAGACTCGTACTCCACAAATATTTTAAAAGTTCAAAAAACGTACAAAAATAAATTCCACAAAGATTTCAAAGTTTTTTTTTAAAAACATATATCGCTCACTCCTTTCAAGAACGTCATAAATAAAAAAACTTGATTTTTCAGCAGAACGTTTTTAAAGTTCAAAAAAATAATACAATGTATTAAAAATAAATATCAAGCCAATTATTTAACTTTTTACTGTGCAACAGATCTTTTTATGTAAAACCTGAAGGTTTTTTCTCCATTTGAAAAATACTAAGTATGTTTAAAAAAATAATTAAACAACACCTTTTCTTCAAAATTCAAAAACAACACTTTCTGCCCTGTAGCGGGTAAATATTAAGTAAAAAATATGCCGCTTTTGCTGGGATATAGTACATTTTCTGGGCATTCCGAAAACGTGCAAAACTGAAAATTGACGATTTTTGATTTATGACGTTCTTGAAAGGAGTGAGGGATATATTAAAAAAAATGTTTTAGTTTCCATGAAAAATAACGATTTTTCATAAATTATCAACATCAATTTGTCTAAATATGAGGCAATTTCCATCATGATACCATACAAAAAGACATATGATATTCAAAGATGTGTTTGATGAGGGGCGACGTTTTCGTAAGGATGAAAAATAATCGTAACTTATATGTAGAAAAACAGCCCAAATTTTAAAAGCCCTTTTTAATAATATTTAAAAATATTTTATTACGATTTCATAATTCTTCCCGAAAGAGAAATTATAGAACTTCCAGAAATGTTTTCACTTATAACATTTAGTTAAATTATACAATAAAAATAAATGAACGAGTATATTTTTCATGAATTCCAAAAAAGGAACTACATTCTGCGAAATTTTAACTAAGAATAGTTAGTTAAAAATATGGGCCAAATTTGATGAATAAAGTTTTACTCGTGTTCCTGATTTGTGATATTTTGTAAACTTACACTTTGTTACTTTGTGGTAGTATGTACTCATTTTTAAAAAAAATTAAATTATACTTAATACAGTATAAAATGTTAAACACATCGAAACACATATCGCAATATATGCAAAGAAAACGTGGTATTTTGCAAGTAAAGCTAAAAATTAAAAACATACTGCACTATTTACTATTCTAATATTTTTTTGAAATTAAAAATAACTTAAAAATACATTGTTCATTTATTCACACCTAAAATTATCTTATTATTTTTTTTAGAGCTATTTGTTCAACTTTTGCGATATTAATGTCGACATTTATTTAATATACAATATTTATCATTGAATTTTAATTATGGGAGCATTTTTTTTTGGTATTTCTTATAAAATGTTCAATTCCGAAATAATCTCTTTATATTGCATATTTTTAAAATCTCATTACTTTTATATATAAAGATTCGTCTTCCATTTTATAAAAAAAGTTTTTTTTAAGTCCCTGAAATTAAATACCAAAATATTCCATAATTTTTTGTTCAAAACCAATATATGTGTTTTTCTGTAAAAAAATATTTAAGTTTCAAATTTAATATTTTAACTGTAGAATATTGTTATGAATTTAATCTTTTTAGGAAAAATATTAGATTTTTTATTATTTATTAGGACTACAAGCATATGGAATTAAAAACACGTATCGTTATTATTTAAAAATATTAAATAAACTAGTTTACATACCAGTTTTAAATTTGAACATACGATTTCCGGTACAAATTTTCATTGTATATCAAATATGAAGTCGTATTCAAATATATATTAACATAGATATTTTTTAAATAATTATTTGACTATTAGTTAACTGACAAGCCGCTCAAAAAAAGTAAGTAATTAACCTTCATCGATTGTCAAATTCAAGGTTAACATGTCCGATGAATGAAAACGTTTTATTTAAATATGTATTTTTAATATGATAAAACACGTATTTATAAATTATTTACACAAAATTTTATCATAACGAGTTAGTTATTTATATCGTAAATTATAGCTTTGGAGGAGTGAATACTGTAGAAACGAATACTAATAAAATATGCAAAACTTAAAGTATTTTAATCAATTAAGTATTTTTTAATCATCAACTTTTTAGAGCTTCATACATATTTTATTAAGTTTGAATTTAGAGTATCGACCTATTGTTAAAATATTAAAGGCGAACTTTATAAAATTAAACAACTTTGTTTTAACCACTTTTTTTTAAAAGCGGTTAAAACAAAGTTGTTTAATTTTATAAAATTCATAAAAAATGCCACAAAGTATCTGCAAAAACATCAAAAAAAATTAAAGGCGAGTTTAAAATTATTCAAAATTTTGCCCTTTATTTTTGTTTTAGATTTATTTAGAAATAAAGTAATTGTAAAAATGTAAAAAATACTCCTGAGTGGAGTTACCTAGATTTGTGGACAAATATTTTCAAAAGACAGTAAAATTTTTGTCAAAACGCTTCATGAAACATTATTTTTTTTTAAATGCATGAGGAGTTTCCCTGTGAATTTTTATTTTCTCTCCCTAAACGTCGATAAACAGGTTTTTTCGTAAGAGACATATTTCCTTAAAATATGCGAGACTTATACTCAAATGGAATAAAGATATCGAGTAATAGAAAATGACTTCTTCAAAGACGTCAAAGTACCCGAGATCGACAAAAGAAGTGCTTCAAAAATCCCTTAATTACTCAAAAGGATGCCTTACCATGGTAAATCAAAGCGTTAGGACTTACATAGATCATGGGAGAGCGATGGAAGAAAGGAATTTTGAAAGGGACCTTTGACTTAAAATTCTCAACATTTACCATGATTGCTTTGCGCAAGAGATGCATAGAAAGATTAAAACACTAATTTGCAGGGTCATCAAGAAAGCTCCATTGTCCTAAATTCTAAGTTAAACCAAAGAAAAGCTTATTTCTTCGTAAAATAATTCCTGATTGGAATAACTAAGCTTTCGTTTACTTGTCTACTCAACAAAGTTCTACCATATTATTTATTGATTTGGCATTAATTTTATTGAATATTACAATGATTTAAATAAAACACATTAAAAAAATATTCATGTAAACGCGACTTGTTTTGAGAACCACAGATGTTCTAATCAGCATATGAAAATACAAACTTGCTTTTTAAATTTATGTAAGTTTTACTTGGTAAATACTACATTTTCTTAAAATCCTTTGTGACATGTGTTTCGATGCATTGCGCATCATTTGAAAAACACCGTAAAAAAACGTGGTATATACCAAACAAAAGTTTAATTCAAAATGAATGGATATTACCACAAAGTTACTGCCGAATCAGTTAATGAAACAAGTTTACTTGTTTATTACTTTCCATTGTCATTCGCTTTTGCACCCCCAAACATGTTTTCTAGAGATGGAATGATTCATTGAAGACATTAAAAGGAAAGTTAATGCTAGATTTGGAGTGTATGGTATACTAAAAACAGTTGTGGCAAATGAAAGCTTAACAGCGAAACCCAACAGTTTATAATTCTGCATAAGTAAAAATACGTGAAAAACACTAAGATAAGCGTTAACGATTAAATAAAAAAAAAGTGTTTTGAGATCGTTCGGATGTGTGTAACGAATGAGTGAAGCAAGAACAATTAAACACATTTATAAGAATGAAGTTGGAAATAGGAAAAAGAAAATTTGGTAATTATTAAGTGTTCGAAGTTGGAATAATCGACGGATATGTTTGAGTAATGTGTAAAAAGTGAATAATGTTTGCAAATATGGAGTGGTGTGGCGTTCTTTTATCTCTGCCTACTCTGTGGGTGACGTAATGGTTAGATAGCTAGTTAGTTTTAATGTTGCCGTTGTACACTTTTTTTTAATCGCTTAAATAATTCATGTTTTCTAAATGTTTACAACATTTAGGAGTTTTTTTACCGTTTTTCAAATCAAATTTTCAAATGTTGTTTGGAGTGTGTGGATGTTTTTGGTATCGCAAGGGAAGGGTAATTAACTTTAACCTAACAATGAGTATTTTAATGTACATAAACCCTGAAGATGACAAGGTTCTTGTAGAAAGCGGTTGGAAAAAGTGTACTAATAAAAAGTGGTTAAAACAAAGTTGTTTTATTTTATAAAGTTTATAAAATGCGCCAAAGTATCTGCAAAAAACATTCAAGAAATTCAAGTAATTTTTTTTTGTAAAATGATTATTATGTGATTTTTTGTTGTTGTTTTTATTAAATAAAAAACATTTTTGAATAAACATGCTTTGATAGTGACAGTACTTATTCACAAATTCACGGAACACACCGACATGGCATTGAGTTCACGGTAAACAAATTGATTGGAAAATTACGTGACCTCTCTTTTAACTGAAAAATCCTATAGCGTACTAATTCGAATTTAAATGTTCCTACTCTCGTTGGAAAACGGAATAAAAATACGTAATTAATGTACATCCGGCATAATAAGCGGATGTGAAATATTCACATTCGTATTATGTGGCCAGACTGCGGGATTAATTCATGAATTTTAATGTACTACGTACAATTTTTTTGACAGGTTTAATTAACTTAAACTAAATCTTTATTATTAACGCGAAATAATTTTGATGGAAATTTTAATAACATTAATTTAACTGTGTGCGTGAAACATGTAATATGTTATCATTATTTTTAATTCACTGTAAAATACCATTTCAACCCAACTCATGGTTTAAAATATTAAAATTACACATTATTTATTCTAAATTAACGTGGTCTAAACTTCATTCTTCTTTCATGTCAGATCCTTCTAACGTCAACTTGTCACTTTAGAGTAACTGTACTTTTCATGGGCAGCTCTAAAAAGTTCCTCGACGGTCTTGATTCCCGTTCAATCTCGTTTATTTCGGAGCCATGAGATCTGTCTTCTGTCTTCACTTCATCGACCCTCTATTTTGCCTTTTGTGATTAGGTACTATAGCTCGTACTTGTCTTCTTTCAGCACATGCGCCAGATAGGACACCTTCTGTACCTTGATATCAGTCAGCAACTGTCTCCCTGTTCTTGTTCTTTAGAGAACATTTGCGTTGGTGACCATATCGGTCCATGGAATGCGTGAACATCATTATTAATAGTTATAAATCATTTTTTTTCATCAAGTGATTCGGTCACTTTGTGATAATATTTATCCATTGAAATATATTTTTAAATAAATCACACTTCCTTAAACACACGTGTTTCGATGCATAATTATCATTGTGCGTTTGATAATTAAGTGGAATGCTTCTTTACATCTCACCAATAGATGTCTCTAGTGAAGTTCTAGTGATTCAAGAACAAGGTTTCTAAATTGGTTCATATATATAGAACTTCCGAGAATTTGAGTAGTGTGGTTGTCAATAATGGGTAGAATTGGTGAATATTACACGTGTGTAAAGTGATCACTTAAATCAAGCTATGACGGTCGTCAGCCCCATAAATGCTCAGACTTCCATATTTTTCTTCATTTTTGATGAGATGTCAAAAAATAATGTGAAACTAACTCCTGTAATTGAAGATTATCCAGATTTTGTGAACAAGTATTTGGACACACTCAAAATTTTGTATGTGGAATGCCTCGAAACACGTAATATAATATATTTTTACCAATACTAGTATTTATTTAGTAAAATTTTATTTAAAAATAACTAATATTAAACATTTTTTCATTTTAAAACCTTTTTTTTTCACTTTTGACAAGTTAAAAGTCATGTACATGGGAATAATAAAATTGAAATGGATAATTTGATGTGGTTGTCACTATATGGTAATATCATACGGTGTTTGTAAATGATTTTGAAAGCATATAACACGTCTCACGATAGATATAAAAAAACAAGATTTTTTTTATTAAAAGTGGATTATCCAATTCTCAATTCCAGAAGTGATCATTTTTTTAAGAACAGTATCCGTCGATAGTTACTTCTCGTTGGTATGGATAAGGTAGAAAGAGAAATAATTGTATTCCAGACTTAATATTTGTAATTATTTTATTGTAAAACTTTTCTAATGTAAATTGTTATTGTATCTATTGTATGTGATTTATAAAATTTGGTGATTAAAAAAAATCCTTATTGTATTAATATGTAAGTATTTCGGCTCAACACAGGCTAAGCCTAAAGAGCCGTAATACATATAACTTATAAAATTTAAAAAAAATGGATCTATGTACCTTAAATAAATAAAAATGTTAATGACAATGACGCCATAGATCCAAAAGTGTGATTTATGTTTTTACATAAATACACAGTAACGAAATATTTTTTTTTAATGTTTCACAATAACATATACCAGAAATATTGAATTTATTTTTCTATTCATGTAATTTTCTTAATGATTTGATTAAAATTTTACCTTCCTCGATAAATTTCATAATTGTCATATTAAGTAAATATTCTCAAACATCAGTTTTAGTATCTTTCAGGATGTTATATTGCTTTCAGTGTCCTTGTTTTAACTAGGGTAGTAAAGTAAGATATCTTTATACTAGGATCACCTGAGTTAAGGACCCCATGTGTGCATTTCCGTTTATGGTTAAAGTTTCCCTTTACAGTTTGGGAGCTTCCGGAGCGAAAACCATAATGATATTATGGTATTATAGCCTTGATATATAATGAAGATCAGCGCTGCCTGTACTATAGACCATAAAAATAAAAATTTCTTATAAATTTATTAATTCAGTATTTTTTGACATCTCAACATTAATGAAGAAAAATATGGAGGTCTGGGCATTTACAGGGCTAACGACCGTTATAGGCTGATTTAAGTGATCACTTTACACACGTGTAACATTCACCATTTCAACCGATGATTGACAACCACATTAATCAAATTATTGAAACTTCTACACATATTGATCAAATTCGTGTCACAGTATGCGCGAGCTCACAATAGCCATCTATGGTGGAATGAAGAAAACATATAAGATACATTTACTCATATAAGGCTCTTTATATTTCAAGAATTTGAGAAGTGTGACTGTCAATCATGGGTAAAATTAGTGAATGTTACACTTGTGTAAAGTGATCACTTAAACCAGCTTATGACAGTCTTAAGCCCTGTAAATGCCCAGACGTATATAAAAAATAACTTCTTATTGGAGATAATCCAGATTTGTGAATAAGTGTTTAGACACACTTAAAATGTTTCATAAATTAAAACGTGGTTAGTAGCTTTATTTAATATTTCGTGAACAGTCGCTGTTTAAAATATTATGCTTCAATTTTCATAAGATTGATTTTTTCTGAATCAAAGTAATATACGAGTACTGTAACTCTTATGCGTCAGCTGCTGTCTTTGAACGCTGTCCATTTTCAATTTAAAATTGTTGGAAATGTAATTCTCTAAGTCTTTGGTTTCAATATTTATTAGAATTTACGAAAAACGGTTAAACGTAAATGTTGTGCCATCGGGATATTTAATAATTATTTTAAATGGAATTTTTGGATAAGTAAAATTAATTTTAAATAATGTTTTTATCTATGATAACCAAGTCATTACATTTCAAAAAGTTTGATATTTTTGCATATAAAATTGTATAAAGTGGTAAAACTAAATATTGAATTGAGATATTTAGGTATTACTGAAATATGAATTTTGGATTGGATGAATAAATATATTATACTTGAATTCTTGTTTTTGATTGGTCAAATAAAATTAATATTTATAAAATATTTTTTTACATTCCCAATATACAAATTTGATTTTCTTCACCTTTAGTTTTTATACTTTTTCCTCAAATTTTGTATTTTTGAATCTGAAATTGGAGAAAAATGGTTAAGTTAAAATATTATTCTATCGAAGTATTGAATTATTAATTAAATGTTTATATTGGATTGGTTAAATAATCATTTGAATATCTATGAATGTAGATTTTTGACTGGATAATATTGTTATATTTAATTTCATCAAAAATTTCTCAAGCAAATTCTACTTCAAAATGTAATAAAAAAATAAAATTCGACACTCCGTTGCGGTTGATATTAAATAATATTTTAAATTGTCTTACGCCAAAAATGAATTGTTATAGTGTCTACTTGAAATAGCTGACATAAGATGTTTGTTTATTCAACGAATTGCCAATGAATTGTTTAATATAGAAATATTAAGTTTATTTATAAGGGATGATGTAGATTCCCAAAGGCAGTAAGTAAAAATATACAAGAAAAAAATCTTAAGGGAGGCATGAATTGTATGAACGTTTGATCTGAATTCTGGAGCATAGTAAGAAGATGGACGTTTATGGGTATGTTTATATTATATTTATATGAAACCTTGAATTATTTTCAAAAGAAAAAAATAATACGTTCTTCATACGAATCAGGGATAACGATTTAAACCATTTAATATTTAAATCGGAATTTGGTAATTTTGAAAATATTTTAAATTATAATTATCGAATTTTAAAATTCCTAAATGATCAAAAGAAAACATATATTGTCTACTATTTAATTAATTTTTTAAATATTTTTTTAAAGATATTTCATCTACTTTTTAAAATTTATTTCATCTCCTTTTTAAAGATATTTATTTTTTTTAAATACATATTTTATCTCACTTTTATTGTATATTTCAACCATTTATCAACAAATACATGCTTAAACCACTTTTTAACAGATATTTTATCTACTTATCAACAGGTTCATATTTCATCTTCGTTGTTTTAGATATTTCATCTACTTTTTAAAAAATACATATTTCATATACTTCTGAGCAGATATAAATTTAATATTTAATTTAATAAAAGATACATATTTCATCTACTTTTTAACGAATATTTAAATTATTTATCCACAGACAAGTATGTGAACGAATATTTTTTACCTTTTTATGTTTAATGTACTTTTTAATTAATATTCCATTTGCCTTTTAAAAGTGATTTCATAATATATCGCTCACTCCTTTCAAGAACGTCATAAATCAAAAATCGCCAATTTTCAGTTGTGCATGTTTTCGGAATGCCCAGAAAATGTACTATATCCCAGCAAAAGAGGCATATTTTTAACTTAATATTTACCCGCTACAGGACAGAAAATGTTGTTTTTGAATTTTGAAGAAAATGCATTGTCTAATTATTTTTTTTAAAATATACTAAATATTTTTCAAATGGAGAAAAAACCCTCAGGTTTTACCTAAAAAGATCTGTTGCATAGTAAAAAGTTCAATAAGTGGCTTGATATTTATTTTTAATATATTGTGTTATATTTTTAAACTTTAAAAACGTTCTCCTGAAAAATCAAGTTTTTTGATTTATGACGTTCTTGAAAGGAGTGAGCGATATATCAACTGACATATATTTTCATAAATATTTTTTCACCTTTTTATTATTTTTAACAGTTATTTCAGCTATTTAACAAAACAAAAAAGCGTGGTAATTAGAAATTGACGTGATAAGGTGATGAAAGAAAACTTCGAGATTTTAGAATAGTTAGTAATTCGAGTTACTTCGTTGGCAGTCAGTTAAGAAGTACCCAATAACTACTAACTTTGAACTGTCAGAAGCATGAAGATAAACATTACTACTGTCAAAAGCGTGACCATAACTTGAGACTACAACTACAAACTGTCAAAACTGGGGATAATTGGGAACCAAGTAATGACAGTTTTCCTGAGGCGTCTAAACTATTCATGCAATTTTAATAAATCCGTTAAACGCAGGATTCAAAATAGTAACTACGCAATATCTGGCTAAGATTGGTTTAAGACGTTTAAATCGCATATTTATCGTATTTCATATCTACCCATATTCATTTATGAAAAGTATTTTTTTACTCAGTTTTTTTTTTGTTGACGTTATGAATTATGAAAGTAGGTTTTCTTTTTCTTTTTAACTTATTATCAAATATATAAAGTACATACTTATTTATTATTTTTTTTCATTTCCATCTTTTTGATTTGTTTGTTATCTGTTAAAATCAAATATTTCTATTAGCAATTTTAATCTTTTAAACATTCTGATTTTTATTGTATTATTTCCAGTGCCCTTTATTTTAACCTAAAATAAAATGTTTACCTACACACAGATCATGCCTTTGTGTGATTTATTTTTGTATTCATAAAATGTTTTTTTTGTACTTGTAATTATAATTTATTATGAAATGTTAAAAAATAACTTAATAAAGGTTGTACAACTTTTTCACACAATAATAATAAAAAAAAATTGACTAAAATAGGTATGTGTAAGGTTTTGTTTTAAGTGTTTCTTTGTTTTACAATGTGATACAGCCAATATATTTGTATCTTAAGATAACTAAAACTTTGTTTATATTTCATACTGATACATTTATCGCGGTTCATAGAAATATTGGTTAATTTGGCCTCTAGTTTAATATAATAGTGCGGTACATAAAGAATTTTCCACCGATCATGCTAGGGTATTTCATTACCCTTAAGCCTTTGTTCGATTCCATTAGTTGTAAGGAATTACTCGTAATTCTCTTCACCCATTGTCTATCCTCTTCTCTTTATATCAATTCTTAGAACCAATGTACTTTTCTTTTATTTTATTTAACCAAAATTACAAATTGGCAGAATACTATCTCCAATAATGCGATCTTATAGAATTTGTTACTTAAATATACTGTTTTTATATATGATAAAGTAATTTGTTGTATGAAAATAATTTATTTAATTGAGTTCAATGATCTGTAATAAAAATGCACGTCAATCGAATCAGTAATAAAAAAAACAGTAAAACAAATTTATGCGGCAAATGTAGTGGTAATAGAAACGAAGGAAAGCCGGAGAATACTTGATATATGAAGTATTTTAAATATGCCAAAATGATGAGTTTAGGAAAGGAATATTTTTCTGGTTTTTAAAAGGAGATATTTGAATGTGGAAGACGCGGAGATTGTTAACGAAGACAGATAAGTGTGGCATTCTATTCTCTATCCCTACTCCTGCGGGGATACGGTATGATGATTAGTTAAATAATTAGTTATAAACTATTATTTCTTAAAATTTATTTCGAAATGTGTCAACATTTTCAAACATACTGTTCGTTTAAAAATGACGAGGAATGCATCAAAATACTTGTCACACTAAGAAAAAGTGGAATTAGCTAAGTGAAATTTAAACGTTCGCCTCTGTGGTGTTATGGTTAGCGTATTCAGCTACCGTACTGGAGGTTCCAGGTTCGTTTGCCAGGGGGAGAGGGTAGGGATTTTACATTTACACTTGAAAATAAAAATAATATACACTAAAATTGTAAAGTATAATAGTTACCACATTTTTCCGGTCCCGGGTTAGATTTCCAGGGGGGGGCACAACAAATATAAGTGTTTTTTCACTTTGATATTTATTCACCTTGCCTTCATGTAAATAACAATCGAGTAACACTTCGACAAAACGATGCAGTGCCCTATGCACCATTAAGTACGATTAAGCTTAGATGAAGAAATTTAAATTAAAATTTTTTACATTCTTAGAGCTATTACACCCGAAAAGCAAACCTTATTCAAGCAAGGTCATACAATTTAAAAAAAATATATAATTAAAATACTTTTTAGTATCTGGATATCTGTTCCAAGCCATAAATTGACAGTCATTTGAATAAAAACCTTTCATTACATATTTCAGAGTTTTCCCCTATTTATCAATCTGAAAAACCGTTAGGGTGGGAAAAACGTTAAAATGATTTTCATAGTCGTTACGGGGCCGATAACTGAAAGAGCATTTCTTCCGGAAAGTTGAATGATTATTTTTTACAAATTCTTAAGAAAGTAAAAATACGTTTTACTGAAATGTTTGTGAAAGTCTTTAAGGAGAAAATTAATGTACCTTGAAAAATAATAAAAAGAGATAAGATGGGTTGTTTTCATATTTTTTTCACTGAGTAAAAATGATTTTGTATTATGAACTTATGATGGAATGAAAAAATCTTTTCAAAATATTGATATCCTAATAATTTTTTTAAAGTATTCAAATCCTATTTCACTTATCTGGATTTATCCACATAAGACTAATGTATGTTGACATCTCAACGTATTTAAATAATAATATGTAATATGATTTATATTTGAAGCACTAAGTTTGTGATTTTCCATTTTATAATTAAAATGTAACATTGTTTTAAAATCACTATAAATATTTTATTTTAACTTAATTATAATGTCTACCGGCTTCGAAACTTACCGCTTTATTTACTAAAGAAGAGGTTAGCTTCGAAACAGGTAGACATTATCATTAAGTTATAATAAAATATTTATAGTGATTTCAAAACAAAGTTACATTGTAATTATGATAAAATGTAAGTCTTGGTATTAACTAGATTTAAGTCATCACTTTAAAGTCTGAAACGCAGTCACTGGGTAAATAAAAAAAAATGGAAGCAGAGGAAGACTTGGCATAATTGAGTTTTTTAAATACTTAAAGGTGGTCAGATCAGGAGTCGGAATAATTGGCGGAAATGTGTCAAGAAACGCATAATGTGAAAGATACAAATGTTGTTTGCAAATATATATTGGTGTAAAGTAGTTTTATCTCTGCCTACCACTGCAGTGACGTGGCGTGATGGTTAGTTAGTCAAATTAGTTTTTATTTTAAAATCAAGCACTAAAAAAATTGAGGCGAACGGTGTTTTTAGCTTTTTAAAAATAATTACATGCATATAATGTAGTTCCACCAAGAAATGTCATTATAAAACCTGAAATCACATTGGATTGAAGTTAGCAATATATCATATTAAAATTTCAGAAATATTCTTTCAGCATTTCCTTTCAAATAAAACTTCACAGAAAACCTATGAGGTGATTTAAATAAAATCAACCCTGTCTTTGAAAGCTTTGCTAGTACGTGTTAAGGGTAGAGCCATGTTTTTATACGACTTTATTCGTATCACGGAATACATTGACATTTTAAAACAAATGTCATTTAGCCTTAATGGAAAAAATATCAACAACTATCTTTCTGGTTGTTTAAACAAACTGTTCCAAGGACTAAATCCTTAACAAGACGTAAATACAAATGGGATCCTTATTTTAAGGAGAAAAATTAAGGATTTACATATCCAAAGAATTGATTGGGAGATAATCCAGAGTATTGATTGGGAAATTAAGATATCGATATCGTATAAATTAAAATATCGATGTGTGCAAATAAACAAAGTAGCACTTATTTTACATCGACGATTTGCAATATCGTTAAACTTTGACGTTAAAATAATTTTTAAAAAGTGGTCGTCATGTTTAGAGATATATATTATACTTATTTAGAAATCTCAACATAAATGAAGAAGAATATGGAAATCTAGTTATTAACAGGGCTTTTGACTTATCAAAGACTGGTTAAGTGATCACTTTACACATCTGCAACACTCACCATTCCACCAATACTAATAATTTTTTACTAATGTTTGAGATGTCAAAAAAATTATTTTGTTTATATGTAATCATTTTTAAATTAAACACAGATTTTTTGAGTCTACTAAGTTGTATTTTATTTAAAAAAACACACGAAAATGTAATAACTAGGCCAAAAAATTGTCACAATATTAATTTCAACAAATTAAACGCACGATTAATAAAAACGTTAATTTGTAATAAGGTTATAAAATTTACTTTTTTTTAAATATCCACCTATAAATACCCCATTTGAACTGTGTTTCTACATTTCAGAGTATGTGGGTTATCTCGTTATAAATGGTACTAAGACATTTTTCCTGTGAGCGTTGGTGAGGCGTTCATGGATCAGATTGACAAAATTCAAAGGGTTGGCAAAGGGTTGTAGATACAACGTTATCAGTCGAACGTAACGTTTGCAATTTCACATTACAGAAAAAAATACACCCTTGATCGGTTTGGAATGGGTCGTAAAACTGACATAATGTGATACATTAAAATTATCTTTAAAATACATTTAGAAAAAAACATATCTTTTGATATAAAATATATATATATACTTTAGGACAGAGTTTCAAGAAGGTTTGTGTTTCAGGTGTAATATCTCCAAGAATACTTAAGTTTTTAATTGAATAAAACCAGTTTTCCATAAAACCTTTTTGTACACGTGTTTCGATACGTTCCGTAATATTTTCAAATATGCTTTATTGAAAAGTGATACGGAATGCTTTAAATCTTAATTGTCCAGGCCATGGAAACCCCTCCAATGCCCACGGGGTCCACATGGGCCCAAAAATAAAAAGTGTTATATTATTAATTATTGTTTGACTACCGTTTATGACTTCGATCCTCATAAATACCCAATAATCATTCTTAATCTGGACTTGATCACTCTTAAGTATTTAAAATTTTTGATCATGCCTATTTTTTCTCGGTTTTCCTATATTTCCATTACCAACAACATATATTTCATGCTTTTGTTTTACAGTCCTTTTTTCACTCATTCGATTTACATACTCAAACTATCCCAACACACCTATCTTAATTTTACCGACTATGATTATCTCACCATCCTCTATTTATTTTACCACTTGAACACAAAAAATTAGTAATATCTGACCTTTTTACTAAAAAGAGGCAAAGGATAAAACATATACTCACACTCGTAGTATTTAGAGAAATAAGCTTATTTTTTTGTGGTTTATAAATTGAACACAAAAGTTCTGATGAGTTGTTCCAGAAAAAAAATATATTCATTTTCCAATACGTGTTCCCATTGTCTAAAAATATGAGATGTTTTTTATAGCATATATTTACGAACTATTTTTAAACATTGCGTCTTAGATTGTCTTGACCCTTTCAGATTTGAGTTATTTTTATTTAACAAGAAAATAAATGTTCTATAAAAATATTTTCATTTGGATTGCGATTGAGTTATTATTTCAAAAATTTTGGGTGTGTTCACCCAAATTTGTTCGTCTTTCTTCGTAAATATGGGTTTCTCCACTTAGCAAGCTTTTCGCAAGATTTTTACCAAGCTGTTCCACTTAGCAAACTTCGCTTCTATACATCGGAGCTTGTACGAGTACTCTGTTGTGCACAGGCAAAGCTTCTATTTTTACTATAAATCAATATTTAATTAAATTTGACATCTCAACATAAATAAAGAAGAATATGGAATTTGGGTATTTACGGGGCTTTTTACCTGTCATGGGCCGGTTAAGTGATACCTTTACATATGTGCAACGTTCACCAGTCTACCACATGGCTAAAATTGTTGCAACTCCTTCATATATCATTAATCTCATGACACTGTACATATGAGTTTACAGTCATGTATGTTGCATTGAAAATGTTTTTATTTAGCAGAGATCCATTTATTAAGTGAATACTGCACGTGTGTTAAGTTATCACTACGCTTAACCCGCCTAGGACAAGTCGTAAACCCTAATGTCCAGACTTCAATGTTCGTCTTCATCTATGTTGAGATGTTAAAAATGGAAAAATTAATTTTCATTTTTATTTTTCTTTATTGAAATATTTGTTTGTTGACTATATTTTAAATTTTATGTAAATACATATTAACATTCATTTAAAAATTCATAAACATAATTAATATTTATTTTTGCAGAGACCCAGCAAGCCACTTAACGTGTCTTGTCGATAGATTTCTTTTGACATGCGTTTTAGATTATTTTTTTCCGATTTTAACATAATATTTACACAAAAAAAGAATATTAATATTTTATTCGTAGTAAAATATGTAATAGTAATTTAAAGTATTTATTTTCAAGTTAACAAACAGTTTTAATCAAGAAATCAGACTCAAAGGGTTAAATTGCCCCTGACCTTATGATCAAAAGTATTTTTAGCTTATTAAAAAAATATAACAAAGCAGTCATCACTATTTTTTTTAAAGATCTATACAAATTCACGCCAATCGAATCGTATGTTAAGTATGTACGATATTTTTCTCATTAGTAGATTTTATTATTTTCTTTATTTATCTTTTTATGCAAATATGCTTAAGTCCGCCTCCGTAGTGTAATGGTCAGCATGCTCGCCTACCGTTCTGGAGGTCCCGGGTTCGATTCCCAGGGGGGTTTGATAAATATAAGTGATTTTTTCACTCTAATATTTATTCAATATTACACTGGACTGGTACCTGAAGTGGAGGGCTGATCACCTTTCCTTCATGTGTAATCGATCAAGATAACACTGCGTTTATATGAAGCAGTGCCCTATGCACCATTGGGGTGCGGTAAGGGATTTATTATTATTTTTATTATCTTTTTATTCCACAAAGTTAATGCCGAATCAATAAATAATATTATTATTTTCTCACAAACCAGGCCTAAAGATGGGAATATTCTTAGTTTGTAGAGAGTTAAATTTGATTGAGTGATGAAAATGATTAATGATTAAAAATTCTACAAAATGTTTGTCGTTTATTTTTATCATTGCCGCTTGGACTCCTGATTCAAAGTTTCTGGGTTCGACCCCACTCTACCATAATTTTATACCTATTTTTGATAATGAACCCTTTAGGCTTTCAGAAAGAGTATAAAACTGATACGTTTTTATAAATAATAAAAATACAAATATTTCTCTCACAAAAAATATTAATTGTAAATCTATATAATGTAAATGTTAGTTCTGCCAAATTATTAATCAAAAATTTTGCCAACAAATTTTGATCCAAACTTGCATTGGAATAACTACATACATAGCAAATGAAATTTAGAGGCGCTCCGCTTCAAAATTAATTCAATAACGAGCACCCTCTCTAAACTCTTAAAGAGACTTTAAGAGATCATACCTCTAAAAGAGTTCATTAAAAAACTAACTTTTTTTATGGTACGACTTTTTAACCTTAACATCCTTGTTAATTTAATAATAATAATAATAAAATAAATACAGTTTTCTCTTAAACTCGAGTATGAATCCTTTTATTTAATACTCAAATGGTATTTCTTATTCAAGAAAAAAAAATATTATAATCTTTAAGCATAAAATAAGTGTTAGTGACATTAAAATTTTGTACATAAAAAAGTTTAAATACCATGTTAAAATATCAAACTCATGATTGAATTTTTGTTAAATTAGTTCCCAAAACTTGTCTCATTTACATCAATAAACCCATATATTTTTTTATACAACCGTTTAATTTTTATATTTAAATTATTTGACTTTTACCTTAGCTTGCTAAATGTTATTAAAAAAACTTGACCACAGACAAAACCGGGTTTGTTTTTCATACTGTACATAAAGATGTTATATATAATAAAAATAATAAAAAATAACTAAAATTTCTAATGAAAATACGTGTGGGTTTTCAAAGTCCTTTGAGACAAAGCTCGCCTCAACCAACTTGAGGTGGAGATAACCTTCTTACAGAATTATCACGAATCTGAGCTTTTGTCTAATGTTATCAGTGTCGAAATTTTGCATTGAAGGCATATTTTAGACTTCTTTGCTCAGAATGTCAGCATCTCAAATCACCTGAGATGAAAGAAATCACTTCAAATAATGCTAATATCTGATCCTAGAGGGAAATTTTATATAAAATCAAAAAGAGTTTTTTAACCACTTGAGAATTTTTGAAGGATAATTATTAATATTAAATAACTTTTTGCTTAGTTAAAATTTATTTTTATTAAAATTTATCGGGGTACGTGATTCGATGTAAAAGGCATTAAAACTTATGTCACAATATTTTTTTTTAAAAGTGGTATTTACCAAGTTAATGTGTATTGGTATACACAAACACACACACATCACAAAATTCACATGTTGTTTTATATATGAGTTCGAGGCAGCATCTATGTTTAACTCGAGTAAGCTCATTATTAAGGAGAGACCCTTATTTTTCAATGTGTGCATATTTTTTTGTATTGTTTTACTTACTGACCAGCCTATGACGGCCGTAAGCCCTGTAAATACCCATATTTACATTTTCATTCTGGTATATACGTACACAAATGAAATTTTTTATAATTAATTTTGCTTTATTGTGAGTATTAAAATTAAGAAAGGTGTTTTGAGATGGTTTGGACATGTAGAACGAATGAGTGAAGAAAAAAACGGTAAAACAAATTTATGAGGCGAATGTGAGTGGGAAAAGGAGCAGAGGAAGACCGAGAAAAACATGGCAGGATCAGGTATGCCAAATTCTTGAAAGTGGTCAGGTTAGGAGTCGTAACAATCGGTGGGTGTGTATGAGGAGATGCATGAACGTGGAAGAGGCGAAGAATGTTTGCAAAGACAGAGTGGTGTGGCGTTCTATTCTCTCTGCCTACCCCTGCGTGGAAGCGGCGTGATGGTTAGTTAGTAAGTTAGTGAGTATTTAAATTGTATTTGAATGTGACCGACAAGGTAAAAATATGATAAATAACGTTAATTTTTTGCGTCCGTGCGTTAATTTAAATTTTTTTTTATGTAATTCACTTGACGCACTGCCAATTTTTTTAATGAAATAGTAATTTTAGGACGGTTCGTTGAATCTATTTTCGAGATATATGTCAGCAGTAGTGTGACTGATTGTCTAGAGATGTAAAGATACGAGAGTGGTATTAGTGAATTGGTAAGACGAAGAATGAAGTGGAATTTTTATTTTTTTAACTTCAAACTCTTAAAACCGAATCATTAATCTTGGCAGAACTAAAATTAATTAAAAAAAAACTGATTGACGTTTTTCGTTTATTTTGTTCGTATATAATATGATTGACATGCGCTTTGCGTGCCTTTTTCAAAAGTAAATTCATGATAAATTTACTTCCAACTTTTTTTTTTAAATTATCTAACGTCCAAGTGACTATGAATCCTAGCTATGGATTATGTTACTACGAGTACTTATGATTTAACTTTATAAGTTTTATAGCCTTTTCCTACTTCTGAGTGAGTTTACTTTTTATGATAAAAGTTACTAAAATTTCATGTTATTCAT
This sequence comes from Brachycentrus maculatus, assembly GCF_059751285.1. Taxonomy (NCBI): domain Eukaryota; kingdom Metazoa; phylum Arthropoda; class Insecta; order Trichoptera; family Brachycentridae; genus Brachycentrus; species Brachycentrus maculatus. Next base: position 164,337 of record NW_028281287.1, on the reverse strand, counting down.
GAGTAAAAATTCTCGAAACTCGTTAAAAGCATGAGTTTATACAGTTCTGTGATTCTATGTCATGTAAGCAATGAGGTTACTTTGGTATTTGATTTTATATCTATGATTTTACTTATGGGTGTGCATAGGATATGAGTTCACTTATATACTAGGTATAAATATCTTATAGTTGCCTTTACTTGATATGAAACATCGTAGTCATACAGGAGAAAGTGACCAAGTGCATTTTATACAAAAACGTGATCATTGGCTATTTGATATCTTACTAGCTGAAAATTGCTCAAAAAAATCCCAAAGGTTTTCAACTTGGAAGTATAATAAATTGGCTTGTTAAAAAAACAAACTGCATTGATGTTTATTTTCATGCCAAGTAAAAGTGACTTAAATGGCCCTCCTGAAAATTTCACGTTTTGTTAGTTGGTCACTTTTTCCTGTACATCTGCGATATATCGTTCCTTTTTATATGTAAGAAGATGGAAGTCTGAGCATTGCGGGGCTTACGACCTGGAATTTTACTGGATTAAGCGATCACTTTATACACTTGTGTAACGTTCACCATTCTGCCCTATATTGAATATCCATATTGTATTAATTTTGGAAACCTGTATTTATGCATAAATGCCAAAAGTTGTTTCATATAAAGCTTAGACAACTTAAATATGCATTGATATCTCATCTAGGAGAGAGGAGAGTAAGGACTTTCAGCAATTCAAGCAGAAGAAAATATCATTTTGACCATCAATAATTTGAAACATGTTAGTTAAAATTTGCTGAAATTATCAGATTGCGTTTTTTTCTATTTTTTTCATTTTTTAAAATTAAATATCGTTTTCAATCTTTATAGAATAAAATAAATAGGTTCGTGGCGTAGACAGAAAGACGCTCGACAGCGAAACTGCATTGCTGGTTCGATTCCTGCTAAATCAAGAAATATTAATTTTCAATTGGTCTGTGTGTTTGAAATATATTTATCACATAAACCATCCCTTTTCTAACTATCCTACCTGCAGACAAGGTTCTGAAATAGAGGCTTTGTGGGTTATTCCTTTAAAAAAATATATTCGGCAGCTTAATACAGTACGCAAGGGTTTAAAATGACGTCACTCGTTTCGTAACAGCTTTCAAGTCATTAGATGCATTTTTCATATGTTATCTTTCAAATCATCAAAAGAATCTTGACTTTATTTAAGTGTCCTTCAACAAATTCATATACATAGTGTGTTGATATTTTTTTCAAGACGTCAAGAGCATTTTTTACAATGGCGATTCAAAATACTTGTAATATTTCTTAAAATATTACAAGTATTTTGAAGAATCATTCAAGTACCTGACCTCTCGAAAGTAATTATTTATAACTATTGCATTGTGAATATTAATATTATGAATAGAAATATATATACAGTGGGTGGCCAAATTATTAGGGACACTTCGAATTTCCTGTAATTTTCATGATCAAATGAATTTAATGAGCAAATAATTATGTTTTTAACTATTTTTTTATTGATTGGGGTGCTTTGTTAAGAATATAGAAACAATATAATCATACATTTAATAAAAGTAATTTATTTTTATCATAAAAAGCGATTATTCAAAAATTTCAGAAAAAAACTTAATATTTATTAATAACACCCTTTGCTGCGATTACAACTTCCAAACGTCGGGGCATGCTTTCTATGCAGATTTTTGCATTGTGCCGAAGATAAAAGTTACCATGCCATACTCTGATAAGAGTTTCTATCAGTAACCGCTTGGTGGTGATGAGTTTTTATCCATTTCCCGTTTCGTTAGCCTCCAAATGTTTTCAATGGGGTTCATATCCAGCAAATGTCCCGGGCAAGCCAAAACACATACTCAACAGACGTTTTATTTTTCAGCCAGGAATACGGTAACACTCCTGGCTTTATGACACGGTACCTATTCATGCATAAACACATTTCTTAAAATCTATTGTGACATGTGTTTCGATGCATTTCGCATCATTTAGCAATCCAACACTGTTTATAAAAAAAAAATACTCCGCATGTTTTACAAAATATTAACACTGCATATTGAAAATGATGCGGAATACATTCAAACACTTGTCACGATAGAATCAATTTTATTTATTGTTTTGGTATTAATTTTGCAGCAAGACATCATTAAATTGTAAATGAAAACAATTGTTTTCGAAAACAAGTTTTACGAAAGGATATATGGAATAGTAATATATGCATTTACCAAGTAAAACATAAGTTAAAAATGAATAGATATTACCGCAAAGTGACTGCCGAATCAATTAATGAAATTTTCCATACATGTAATGTGACTTATTCATTTATTTTCCGAGTGCTGTTTTAATTACACTCAAACCCTTTTAGGCTTTAATGGATATTATTATCAGAATCATAAAAAAATAATCACCCTTTACCTTGTGTTCCGTGGTAATTTTTACCTAGAGGCTTTAGAACACACCCTTTGAACATTAACGTCCAATTTTGTTTAAAACGTAGTTAAATTCAACTTGCGGTTTATACCATTTCAATTATCAAGCCTCTGTTATCTTTCTGGTTAAACGAGCATAAGTCGGCAAGGCAATAAAACGGTAGCTTAATGGTGTACCTACCTAACGCTTTGTGTGCATGCCTACATAGTTTCAAGAAAATCGATAATTTACTCGTTAAAATAATAACTAAGTTGATTGTTGATGTAACTCAATTAATTTTCTTCATCTTCTTATTTTATATATATAATATAAAACCCTTATCCGCACCCCAATGGTGCATAGGGCACTGCTTTATATAAAGGCAGTGTTATCTTGATCGTTTACACAAGAAGGAAAGATCGTTTACACAAGACCAGTCCAGGGTGATATTGAATAAATATTACAGTGAAAAAAATCACTTATATTTATTTGACCCCCCTGGGAATCGAACCCGGGACCTCCAGAATGGTAGCCAAGCGTGCTGACCATTACACTACGGAGGCGAACAAGATTCTTATTTTAATCTTCTTCTTATTTTAATGTCAATATTTCCAGGGATATGTAAAGTTTAAAATCATTGATTTGGCATTCAGTTTGTGAGAAAAAATTAAAAATAAAATGTAAAAGAATAACACTTATATTATACCACTTTTTGCGTTTATTTTTGTAAATGCTACTAGTTTCTAAGTACGAACGTCATAAATAAAAAACTAGATTTTTCAGGAGAACGATTTTAAAGTTTAAAAATATAATACAATGTTTTAAAAATAAATATCAAACCACTTATTTAACTTTTTACTGTGCAACAGATATTTTTAGGTACCCTTAAGGTTTTTTCTCCATTTGAAAAATATTTACTATTAAAAAAAAAAAATATTAAACAATACCATTCTGCCCTGTAGCGGGTAAATATTAAGTTTAAAATATGCCTTTTTTGCTGCGATATAGTACATTTTATGGGCATTTCGAAAGCATGCACAAATGAAATTTGTCGATTTTTGATTTATGACGTTCTTGAAAGGAGTGAGCGATATACTACCCAACAATTCTATTTGGGATTCTACCAACTGTCTGCAGGTACAATAAATGTAATTTTTAATTTTTTTTATTTCCAAAGTTAAAAAGTCTGATTGATGAATACCGGACTACAATACTTAATCTCGTTCTGACGAAAAAAAATCCTGCATATCGGGTAAAACGTGTTTGTAATTTGCGAACATATGAACATATCCGTAATAAAAGTTTTTATACGTTCCAAGAGTATTTTCGTGACATAAATAATGTTCAGAGAATTCATGGCAGACATTTTGGGAAAAGTATTTATGATAAATGTTCTCGATCTTCGTGAAAAGATAACAGCTTAGGGATTTCTTCTACTAGCCATTATAAAAGAATAATATGGAAAAATATCCAACATCCTTGGTAAAACGGTGTCATTTTCCCATAGGGATACTCAAAAGAACTCTTTGTTTTCCATTATATAAAAAAAACATAATTATTTGTTAATTTAAATGTTATATTTGTATTGTATTAAAAGCTTTAATTTTGTAAAATAAGAAATCAAAAACGAACAGTTTGTACATTGAATCAGAGGGTTTCTTATTAACTTAAATTTTTTGAATTTTACCTCTTTAAGGAGAAACTCACAAACACACGATTTAGAAAGTGATCGGCTGTGTAAGAAGCTAGACGTGTCTCTTCTTACAATTTTTTTAGAATATATATTAAATTTCAAGAATATATTGTGCGTTAAGAATATATTTTTATCCTTATTTCAACTCTTAACCTCTCGTTAACTTTTTAATTATCAAAATCATTTATTAATTTCGAAGAAAAACTTATTTTTTCCATACAAAACGGTGTTTTAAGAAAAAAAACAATAACGTTAAATGTTACCTATGCTTGAAGAATTTTAAGTTGCGGTCGATCAAATATCCCACTTTAAGTATGACAAAAATCGCTGCTTCAAATGACATTTTTATCAAAATTTCTACTGAGTATCTATGCTGTGTGCAGTAAAACTTACAATAAGTAAAACTGATAACCGTTGAAAATTGAAATTTCAGTTTTGATAACCTTAGATCATTGTTTCAGCTTTTTGTTTTACGAACAGTTGATATAATTTGAACTTTTCCTTCTTTTTTATCAAACATAAGAAAATATATGTGAGTGTTACTTTGTTTTTAAATCTTGTGGTATGACTTGATAAAAATTAAAAACAAAAACTTTTTTTAAACATATTATACTATTCATATTTTATAACGACTAATTTTGGAACCTATAAATGCGTCCACCTGCCGAAATAAATGTATATGTATATTTATGAATAAACATATAAGTATGTAAGGTTAATCATTAACGTATATATGGTATAAAATATAAATTATTATTGGGTGTATGGTAAAGAACGCTAGACATTAACATTAACGTTTGTGGTATAGTAGAAGCTAAATTATTAACGGGTGTATGGTAAAGAAGGTTAATCATTAACGGATGTATGGTAGAGAAGCTAAATTATTAACGGGTATATGGTAAAGAAGGTTAATTATTAACGGATGTATGGTAGAGAAGCTAAATTATTAACGGGTGTATGGTCAAGAAGGTTAATCATTAATGTATGTATGGTAAAGAAGCTAAATTATTAACGGGTGTATGGTAAAGAAGGTTTTCATTAACAGATGTATGGTTTAGAAGCTAAATTATTAATGGGTGTATGGTCAAGAAGGTTAATCATTAATGTATGTATGGTTTAGAAGCTAAATTATTAACCGGTGTATGGTAAAGAAGGTTAATCATTAACGGATGTATGGTTTAGAAGCTAAATTATTAATGGGTGTATGGTATGGTAGGTCAAATATTAACGATTTTTATGAATTTGCATAGTAATACATGGTAAAGAAGGTTAATCATTAACGAATGTATGGTAGAGAAGCTAAATTATTAACGGGTGTATGGTCAAGAAGGTTAATCATTAATGTATGAATGGTTAAGAAGCTAAATTATTAACGGGTGTATGATAAAGAAGGTTTTCATTAACAGATGTATGGTTTAGAAGCTAAATTATTAATGGGTATATGGTATGGTAGGTCAAATATTAACGATTTTTATGAATTTGCATAGTAATACATGGTAAAGAAGGTTAATCATTAACGGATGTATGGTAGAGAAGCTAAATTATTAACGGGTGTATGGTCAAGAAGGTTAATCATTATTGTATGTATGGTTAAGAAGCTAAATTACGGGTGTATGGTAAAGAAGGTTATTCATTGATGGATGTATGGTTTAGAAGCTAAATTATTAACGGGTGTATGGTCAAAAAGGTTAATCATTAACGAATGTATAGTTTAGAATCTAAATTATTTACGGGTGTAGGTATAAGAAGGTTAATCATTAACGGATGTATGGTATGGTAGGCCAAATATTAAAGGTTATTATCAATTTGCATAATAATACAAGATTAAATTAAAATACGGATATTGAAATGATTTATGATTCGATTTAATTAGATTACAATTTGATGACAGAATGAGAAAGGCGTGAAAGCGTATTATACTGACGTCATATCGAATTGTTTAATATCCTCGGAATTTCAGAACCGCACGCCAATGTAAACATTCAAGTCTATTACATGCTATCCTTCCTCATCCGAAGTATGTTAATATTAGGCATGCTCCAAAGAGGGGTCTCCGAGACCCCAGGTATACCCATAGAAACATTATTTGTAATAATAAGCTACGGGTGAAATCATTACTTTTTGTGTAAAAAGAAGGAATAATAGAACTCAGTTATTATTAAAAAAAAAAAACTTGTATAATATCACTTGAGTTTTTTTTCATTACACACGACTAGTTCTGAAAATTTCAGTTGTTTTCATCGACAAGTAAAACTAACGAGCAAAAAATATTATTCAGGTATATATAGATATTGGAAGGGTAAAAAATATAGAAGGAGGGTCAAGTAACGGGATTTTTTGTGAAAGGAAACATAGATGATAATTATCACACCCAGTTACAAACAAAAGTAAAGTCATGAACAATTTAGAAAATTTAGAAATAATTTTTAAAAATTATTATGTTAAAACATGAATTATAAAAGTGTTTATTTTCAAAACGTCATCGTTTATTAAATAATAATAAATCGGCAGGTATGTAAAACAATGTTTTTTTATTATTTAATTAAAATATACAAAATATACAAAAAATGTTGATGAAATCGCTTGAATGATTATCAAACCATTGAGTGAAATATTATTTTAGGGGGATTTCAAATCCATCTCATGGGTTCGGGAAGGTTATATGAAACTACAGCTTAAACCTCGTCCAAACCACGTTTGGATTTCTGTGCTGTTTTCTGAAGGTTGAAGATTAAACGTCCTAATCTGAGCTTTATACAAATTTCAAACATTATTCAGCATTCACCACTTTATTAGAATCTGATGAAATTTCTGTCACATTCAATCAAAACCAAAGATTTACATTAAATTATTATTAATTGTACAGAATGTTTGCTGGGTTGAAACAATATTAGATTAAGAATCTACCCAACAGAGCTGGGTAACACATTTGTAGTCCAGATGAAATACAGATTCACATTCTGAATTGCGAAAATCAAATATACTTGTACAATATATCTGTCATGGTAATTGTAAAGAGGTCGTCCATAGTTTTCAGATTTCAGGACTGCTGAAATTACCACCATCATGAAATATGCATTCATCAACATGCTACAGACAATCGTCTAAAAAAAAAAAATCTGGGATAACAAGATGATACAATAATTTAGAAATATGGATATTTATCAATTAAGACTATAAAAAAAACAAACAAAAAATATATCTTCAAACCCTTATCCGCACCCGATGGTGCATTAGGCACTGCAGCATTTAAACGTAGTGTCATCTAATTGTGAACACATGAAGGACAAGTGATTAGCTCTCCGCTTCAGGTACCAGTCCAGGGTAGTTTTGAATACATATAAGAGTGAATAAATCACTTATATTTATTTGACCCCCCCCTCGGAATAGAAACCGGGACCTGCAGAACAGTAGCAGAGCGGGCTGACCATTTAACTACGGAGGTGGAACAAAAGAAAATACATTTATCAATAATAAAAGTCTAAATATTGTAATGAAATAATTATCGTGTTTTTTAAATGAGAATTTATATTTTTACCATATATAGTGTAATTAAGTGGTATCATCTTTTTCATCATCTTTTCTTCTCTTCATTTTTTTATTATTAAACAATATATTATACATACAAGTACAAAAATATTATATTACATTAATACAAAAAAGATCCAACAAAGACATGGCCTGTGTGTGAGTATTCCTTTTTTTTAGGCTAAAATAAAGAGCACTTTAAAAAATACAATAGATTTCAGAAATATAAATATATGAAAAGAAGGTACTAAAAAAAACTAAAAATATTAACCAAACACTTTTTAAATTTTAAAATAGATGGATATTATTACAAAGCCACTGGCGTACCAATTCATAATACGTGTCAAAGTATGGATTTAATCACTTTTCGTTGACGAGCTTTTGTGGCGGATTATGATTTTATGCATAAAAGCTTTAATAATGAAAATAACGTGATTTAACTACTTAACTTTTATAGATATAGTTATGACTTTTAGGTGCATATTATAACTGTGATTACAGTTATAATATCCACCTAAAAGTTTATTATTGCATATTATAACTGTGAACACTTCGTTTGAAATTAAAAAACTTTTTTTGATCACGATTAAGCTTTCCTAGTATCTAGTATCTAGAATAAAATAACTCATTTTTGCACGATGTATTTTTCTCATAAAGATTTAAATTGGCTTTTATAAATATTTCAAGAAAGACGTTTATTTGTGATAAAGATGTTTATTTGTGAGAGAAATATAAAAGTCTGGATGCTACGACTTGTCTTTGTCTGATTTACTGATCAAACAAAGTTATATCAACCGTTTTATTCATTGTTGAAACTCTGTATTGCTTAAAAAATGTTTTAAATTTTGTACATAAATAATTCATTTTAAAAAGTGTTTAGAGGTAAACCTTAGCAACTCGTGTTTTAAAGTAGGAATCAAATTGTGGCAGTGAGAGCCCAAACTAGAGAACTCACGAACCACGGGATCAAAATGCACCCTTTTTTAATCTACTATTTGTCCGTTATTTTACATGATAAAGCGAAGTATCATCTTTTGAAAGTAATGAAACTAGCGCCTTAATTGATAGTTATTACAATATTTTCAAATTGTTTAAGTTTTACTTGTTAAATACCACATTTTCTTTAAATTTATTGTGACACTTATTTCGATGCATTCCGCATCATTTCAATAATGCGGAATGCATCGAAACACGTGTCACAAAGGATTTGCCAGTAGTATTAATAGCACTAAGAAAAACGTAGTATTTGACAAATAAAATGTAAATTAAAAAAAAAACTCTACCAAGTTCAAATTCTATTTAAGTTCATATTATTTTTTGACATCTCATCAAAAATGAAGAAAAATATGGAAGTCTGGGCATTTACGTTGCTGACGACCCCTATTTAAGTTATTTCAAGCGATTTAAAAATTAAATACTAGAGTAAAAAAGGTAAATTTTATTAAGTATAGCATTTTTGATTTGAGCTGAGAGAAAAATATATATTTTATGCTTAAACCCCAAATTCACGTTTTAATAATTTAATTTATGTAATATTTTGTAAATAATTCTTAGATTACATCCTACCTTCATTGCTTTCGTTTTTCAGCTTGACATTTCAACAACAACAAAATGGAAAAAAGCATAATGTAACATTGATTTGACATTTTAATAAGACGGTTGTTCGTTTACATAATGTGACATTTTGTATGGTAGGGTATAAAGGAGTCTTCGAGAATATTTATTTACTAAATAAATACGCATGATATACATGAAATTTGACAATGAAAGGCATATGAAGAAACATATCGAATACCATCGATTTTTTTAACATCGTTTCAAATTGAACTTTTTGACATCTCAACATAGATAAAGAAAAATATGGATGTCTGGATATTTACAGGGTTTATGACCTGTCAATACCCAGACTACCATATTCTACTTCGTCTATGTTGAGATGTCAAAAAAGTAAAAATAACTTAGTAAGAAGTGGAGGAAACTCAGATTTGTGTACAAATATAAGGACACACTCAAAATGTTGAGAATTAAAATAACTGTTCAAATTATAAGCAGCAAAAAAATTTAAACGAAGTTTTCAGGCGTTTGCCAGTAGCTAAAAATAATCCAGGACTCGAATCTTGCATACATCCAAATAAAAGGGTTTCTGCTAAAAAAAGGCTTTTTCAATTCAACATAGATGGCTGTTGTGAACTCGTATGTTCAGTGCCATATATCTTGGAGTTACAAAAATTTAAGAAGTGTGGTTGTCAATCATGAGTAGAATGGTGACTGTTGCACTTGTGTAAAGTGATAATTTAACCAACTCATGACATATCATAAGCCATTTAAATACTCAGACTTTCATGGTCTTCTACATTATGGTTGAGATGTCACAAAAAAAGAAATGAAAAAATAGTATTTTCACTAACGGAATAATTGATATCAAGCAATATCGTCCAATCAACTAATGGTAGAATAGTTTGATGAATATTTAATGAAACTTTTGAATTAGTGAGTGAATGGAACTTTTACTAATAGAAAAAAAATCTGTGTGCTTTTATGTTCGACATAAAATTATTAAAAAAAGGTACGTGAAATTTATTTTGTCCAGGCGTAAAAAGTAATTCTAATTTATTTCGGGAATATTCCCCAGGCGTTTTAAGGTTCCATGGGTAAAATGTCACTCCATTGTGTGCGGGGGTCGGGAAATTGAATAAGTGGACACGCATAAAAGACACTCGTAAATTTATACGTTTAGTACGAATACCAGGTAAGTTCGGAACAAAAAATATTTTATATACATATTATACATTTCTCTGCAAAATCTTTTTCTTTCTCTACTCTTTCGTACGACATCTTCGGTCTCGCAGGTCCATCTAATATCCACGTTTCGAATTCTGTTTTTGAGCTTCTTCCCTATTATAGCTCTTAAGGCCCAGCATACGTTAATTCGCATCTTAATTTGTATATATTATATATATATATATATATATATATATATATATATATATATATATATATATATATAGTTATATATTTATATATATATATATGTATATATATATATATATATATATATATATATATATATATATATATATACATATATATACATATATATATATATATATATATATATATATATATATATATATATTATATATATATATATATATATATATATATATATCAATTTGCGTACTTATTTTATTTTGCAATAGGGTGGCATCCCGCAAACCCGCGACGCCAGTTTCGTATTCGTGTGTCTACCAAACTATGCCACGGCGCCTTTCGCTTAACGACCCTTTTCATAAAACTTTTTTAAAACGTCCCTTATCGACCCATTTCCTTATCAAAGCTATAAGCGTCTTCATTTCGTTAAGCCCCAATATCTTCTCAATATATTTTTTTGTTGTATAATTTTTTTATTAATTGTATGGTTATCGATACAAAAAAAGATTAAGCCTGTTGCGTCATTCGCCTTCTTCAATTATGTAAATTTTCAATATTAGTCCGAAAATGGTAATAACGAAATTTAAAAGAAATTTTAATATCTTTAAGGTTCTTTTTGTAAGTTCGATATTTACCAACTTAAATATTAAAAACCGAAGTGTGACTATATATTTTATGTTAATATTTCTGCAAAATAATTAAATTTTATCTTTTTGAATTATCAAAGGTCTTCAAATCAGATTTCGGTATGGGGTAGGGCATTTAATGTATAAAATTACTTTTATTAATGCGTCTGGCCTATATTTGTATCCAAGAAGTGCAAAGGGTACTGCATTGAATAGATTTAATATCAAATCGATCGTGACGATATAAAAACAGGGTGATAAATTTTTCGTTTTTTAAATATGTTTTTTGATCTGATGCAGATGATGTAAAAAATAATTTATTTTGATTAATAAGAGAAATACAGAATTTAAGCCGGATTGGCACTCGCGGTTTAGTACCCGTACTCGTGTTAGCTTGTATTAGTTTTTTTTATTTTTATTTGCACACTTCTAATACCCCATCATTAATAATTAAGAATGTATTGAGTACGATACAAACAAATTATTTCATTTTTACGCTTATATGCAGTACTAATAAACAAACATAAAAAAACATGTTTTTATAGAATTTAAAATAAATGACTTTTTTTGTTATTTTAAGATGAGTCATGACTACTATTGAATAATTATAATCTGATAAAAAAAACACTTGTATACTACAACTTTTCTTAGTTTATTATTGTTAACGCGACTAGTTCTACCGTTTTTATTTTCATCTATCAATGTGAACTATCTTTATTTCAATACTAGTCTTGTTTATATTGAATAAACTCAAAAATAGTCCAATAATAAATCATTAAAATGTAACTTTATATTTAAATCTCTATAGTTATAGTGATTTTAAATATTGTTACGTTTTAATTATAAAATGGAAAATCACAAAGTTAATGCTTCAAATATAAATTATATCCAAGAATGGCCATTTACTCGTACATAAATATTTTCTATTTTAGTTATTTTTTATGCTAAAATTATCATGGTATTCGACAAAGTTATTGCCAATTCAATAAATAATATTCTGACTCAGAATATTTTGGCTACAAGATGGCCCCCTGGTAATTTTTTTATAATTATCTGATAATTCATGTCAGACATTTATATCACAATGAACTCTACACGAGTTTATCTGCAATTATTTTATTTTTAATTATTTCAGACTTCGAAATAAAACCCGGACAATATCAAACGAATGGTGTTGATAAACATTTTATAGCCCAATCAGACATTTCAGACAAGATAAGAACGTGTTTCAGAAGGAACAACAAAAGTGATACATTATTGAACTAGTATTGAAAGAGATAACAGTTTATTATTATATTTTTACAGTTTATTGACGCCTTGAACATCTTGACATTCATGAGAATGAAAGACTTTTGATAAAAAAAAACGAATTTAAAATGGTTTTTAAGTAGAATTTTCTTAACCCTTTCAAAACTGTAGGTACATATTTTCCCAGAGAATTTCTAATAATTACTGAAATAATTTAAATGCTTACAAATGCATTGGTATCTTTAATTTCAGTACTGTACGATCATAGGCTCGTAAACAAGTCCAAATCTGTCTGCTTTGTCGCGGTTTGCAGTCTATTTTTTTTATTTTTTTTTTTATAAAATTTTGTCTGTCTAGATGTTGCTAGCAAACAGTAGACACGTGTCACACTTATTACTGTATGAAAAATAACAAAGTTTTACGGGTAGCCTTTTCTTTGCTTTTTGTGCTATGTTTAAAAATAATCGTTTTACTGTTTTACCCAAAATTAGAAACATAAATTACTCATCGGGAATATTATATATATGACTCATGTATGTTAAATGTTTTTGAAACAAATAACTCATTTAAAATAATCAACACTTTCATATGTTTTAAATGTTCAAATTAACCCAAAAAATTTACAAATTCATCTTATTTCGTCTAAGTTAAATTAAATAAGTAACGATTTTCGATTAGGTGAGAATGCCAGGCGCTGCGTATACCTGAAAAAATAATTATTATCTCAACCGATTGCAAAAAAGACGTGCTATTTTGAATGCTGTTAAAGTTTAATTATGTTTCTTAACGATTATTACATTTGTAGAATGAGCGTTGCCAGCATTTGGGTGTAAACGTTGCGATAATTTCAATTTGAATACTCAGCAATATGGAATATTCCAGTAACCCGATGAAACTTGAGATGAAAATACGTGTTAAGTTATTTTTTTCAAAATCTCATTTATATAATATATAAAACATAGTCGTATTTTTTTTACTTGATTAAGTAAAAAAAATATGTCTTTTAATTTAATTCATTTGCTCGATATTTCTAATAGATTTATATTATCCACTGACACTTCGTAATGGAATTGCATTTTAATATATTATTAGATTAAAACCGATATTTTCAGCTTTTTCACTTTATTTTTATTTGACCAGCGACCGGGTTTCGTCATTACCGACATCATCAGACTGGTATTTCTACTTATACGATATTTCTACTTATTTATTTAGAGCAAAGCAAATTACAATGTTATATATATATATATGTATATATATATATATATATATATATATATATATATATATATATATATATATATATATATATATATATATATACAAATACCTTCAAATATGTTTATTTAAAAAAAAGACAGATGAAAATGACAGAATGTCTTACAGAAGGCCTACAAAAAATATCGTACCGAAAAAAAAATCACAAGTAAAACAAAATCACCAATAAACATCACGTTATCCAATACGAGAGGAATTGCCTATCTCCAGCAGTATTGAAATGGTAGACCGTTCAGCAGACCAATCATCCTTCCTTCAGGCATTCTTCAAAACCTCATCCGCCCCCGATGGTGCATAGGGCACTGTATAATATAAACCCATTGTTATCTTTATCATTAACACATGAATGAAAGGAAATCGGCCCTCCGCTTCAGGTACCAGTCCAGGGTAATATTGAATAAAGAATCATCAAACCCTCATCCGCACCCAATGGTGCATAGGGAACTGCATCATATATATATATATATATATATATATATATATATATATATATATATATATATATATATATATATATATATATATATATATATATATATATATATATATATATATATATATATATATATATATATATATATATATATATATATATATATATATATATATATATATATATATATATATATATATATATATATATATATATATATATATATATATATATATATATATATATATATATATATATATATATATATATATATATATATATAAACGCAGTGTTATTTTGATTGTTAACACATGAAGGAAAGGTAATCGCCCTCCGCTTCAGGTACCAGTCCCGGGTAATATTGAATAAATATGAAAGTAAAGAATCACTTATATATATTTGACCATTTGACCCCCGCTGGGAATTGAACCCGATACCTCCAGTATGGTAGCCGAGCGAGCTGACCATTTCACTCCGGCAGTGGACGATAGTAATATTAGAGTGTGAAAACATTTTTTTTGATCCCCTAGGTATTGAACCTGGGATATCCAAACGGTAGCCAAATACACTGACGACAAATTCTATTCGTTATTAAATTACTATCAACAACAGATAATAACCGATAGCCTTTTTTTCGGTGTTTAAAAATAATTATTGACCACTTTTCTTAATAGACCTTTTAGTAAAATCACTTGTCGTAAAATGGAAAATCACCATGATAGTGACGCATTTATTCAATCACGCATTTATTGATTATGTTTTCACGTTATGTCCATACATTAGACTGATCTTTGGTAAGTAGAGCATTCATGTGTGAAATTAACTGGGATGTGTGGTACAACTCGACATATTTATTGTAACTTTACATACGATACTACTGATATGTAGTGATTTTATAAATAGCGTGTCCACTTATGCAACGTATGCTAATTCATATTACTGTGTATAACTACGACACAACGCCATCGCTTACCGAAGAGACTGCAAGAACATCGATTTATGCGTGTAAAATGTATTGAATGGGGAAACCGGGGTATGAAGTAATATTTTTATTACATATGAATTTATTGTGATAGGGCCTACGATCATAACGTTAAATATTAAATACCGATAAATTTAAATTTGACAATTTTACAAACATAGTCAAGCCGAGTGACAAGTAAAATTTTCTTCTTTCTGGCTCCATCTCAACTTATCGCCTTTGTAGACTGTTGGGGTCAGATCTCCTGATTATCAGTTTGAAGGTCTTTCTATCATATACAACGTTACTATGATATCTTTTTGTAGCATCCCAAGAATTTTTCGGTCTTCATCTAGATGTCTTTCGAGCATGATCCATCGCAATCGTCCGGTTTATAATATGTTCAATAACAGATTTACTACATTATATTAGCCCATACCATCTCGATTGCCTTTCTTCTACCTTACTATTGATGTCTGTTACACCCATGTTTGTTTGTCCTAATTTGAGACACCTATGATATAATATGAATTCGTTACAGCAATTGTACGAGTAACATCTCTACCGACTTTAAAATAACTGGACAGTAAACAACATTTTACACATTTTCTTCTGCCCTTAGATTGATGCCAAAGTTAAATTTTGACTACTTAAATATGCTCACTAAATTAATTAATTTCTTGAATGTTTTCCGCAAATACTTTATGGCACATTTTATAAACTTTATAAAATGAAACAACTTTTTAGTAACCACTTTTTTATGAATACAATTTAACCTACCGACTTCGACAAGAGCCTTGTCATCGTCAGAATTTAGGATTTTGACGGAGCGTGTGGAAGTTTTTTGGTAAGAGTATTTTAATGTTTTTGAATTGATGACAAGGTTCTTGTCAAAACCGGTAGGTTAAATTGTGTTAAAAAAGTGGTTGTAACAAAGTCATTTAATTTTAAGTTTATTAACTTTTTTAAATTTTCTGAGTTATTACATACAATTGAGGCAAGTGTTGGTTCCGTGTTTTGCTGTGGCGGACTTTGAATCAGGGATACCACACTGCTGTAGCGTGATTATTATTTTCAAACAATCGGCGCTTAGGCTTATCTGATAGTGTCGAATTGAAATATTTGTTCAATTTATGTTTTTCAGTAATGCATACTCGTATATCGTGCTACATTTTAAGTGTGTCGAAATACTTGTTTCACTAATCCGAGTTATCTCCAATTATGTAAGAGTTATTTTCTACATGTATTTTTTGACATTTCGACAAAGATGAAAAAGAAAATGGAAGTCTGGGCATTTACGACAAGTCCGGGGTAATATTAAATAAATATTATAGTAAAAATCACTGATTTTTATTTGACCATTACACTACGGAGACGGATAAATGTTTACTGTTTAAAATTGTAATATTTTAATTTTCGTTCAATTTAAAATATAAAAAATATGTATTTAAAGTATTATTTTTTAACATCTCATTGAAGATGAAAAAATATGGAAGTTTGGGCATTTACGGGGCTGACGACCGTCATAGGCTAGTTTAAATGATCACTTTACACACGTGTAACATTCATCAATTCAACCCATTATTGACAACCACGCTACTCAAATTCTTAGAAGTTCTATATATATGAACCAATTTTGAAACATTATTAATGAATTACTAGAACTTCACTAGAGACATCTATTGGTGAGATGAAAAGAAGCTTTTTATTGAGCAGAAATCCTTTTATTATCTTCTTCATCTTTGTGAATAAGTCTTTGGATACACTTAAAAAGTTGTATTTAAAATATCTTGCAAAGCAAAATTTTTCTCCCGATTGCATCTTTTGTTAATATAGCATTATAAATAGTCAATAATGGGTAGAATTACTGGTTAGTGGTTAGTGTTACTGACTTTCAGTTTCTACGTTCGAGCTCACTGCACCACAAGAATCATTTTTTAAAAACGGGCAGCTTAGGCCCACAACAAAAAAACAGTTTGAAATATTCAGAAAAAAATATATTGAGTGTGTAAATGGTGCTATGGTGGTGAAGGGTGGTATTGTTTGCACGGTGTGGTAGTGATTGTCCTGACGAAGAGACGGGTACGTCTCGAAACTGGTAGACATAAAAATCTGGGTTAGTGGTTATATACTAATATTATTAACATTTTTGTAAAAAAAAAGATAAGTAAAAATGACTAACCACAAAGTAAATGCTTTAAATGTGACTAATATTGAGAAAAAAAAAATCTTTCGTTAATTGGTTCGGCAGTCACATCGCAGTAACATCTTTTCATTTTTAATTTAAGTATTATTTGGTATATACCACTACTACTTAAAATCTATTTTGACCGTGTTTCGATGCATTCCGCATCATTTTCAAACAGTATTTTCAAATACACTGTTATAATAAAAAACAAAAATTCTTTTGGGAAAATACCTAGTACATTGAAATTTAATATGTTTTCGAGTTTTTTTCTAGATTAACTTTTCATACACTGCTTGCTATACGGTAAAAAAAATAACGCTTGAGAAAAAACGTATTGTTTTAAATATTCCTTCAAGTAGGTACCTTCTTTTGAAATAATTCGTCGATAGG
Source organism: Brachycentrus maculatus (assembly GCF_059751285.1). NCBI lineage: Eukaryota > Metazoa > Arthropoda > Insecta > Trichoptera > Brachycentridae > Brachycentrus > Brachycentrus maculatus. The sequence continues at coordinate 146,660 of NW_028281287.1, read as the reverse complement.
TACCAATATTATTACTAATATAAACTTTATTTTTTTCTAGTATAGTATTCTTGTTTAAGGTCATCGTTAAATACATTTCACTTCTAAATGAGTTTTTTGTGGATACTTTAAAATTTGAAACGCAATTAAGGTGAACATAACGCAGATACTGAATTTTATTATTGCGACTTTATTTTTAGACTGTACGAAAATACAAATCTACTATTCGCTTTTACTAGTATTTTTTTCTCGATAACATCCCATTTTTGTGATTACACAGCATCATCACTTCTGACTGGTTTACTTATTATTGGGTTTAGGTCTACAAAACAATAAAATTACTCGATTGCAGTCAGTATTAAATACTGCAGCTTGATTTTGGGAATTTGTTAAATCAGTTACACTTCACGATAGAGTAAGAAATCAAATAAGAAGAATCTGTGATGCTGAGAAGACCTTTCTGGACTAGATTCTTATAACAGCAGTTAGAAAAGATAATAATGACATGACCTTTAGGAATAAATATGTACTTTAAACGCGTTTTTTAATAAAATAATAACGATAATTATTTCCGCAAATTTCGCTTTAAAATTTTGCTTAAAAAGGGTTCATATAAAGTAGGTTTTAAAAACATTATATTATTTGTTTTATATATTGTATTTTTAAGGATATACTCATATTGTTTTAATTGCCTCATATAACAAAACGTATGCACTTACTTGAATGATGGAATAAATGTTAGGAATGTCTTTAAATATAGGTTGCGATGATTGTTCATATCGCTCACTCCTTTCAAGAACGTCATAAATCAAAAATCATCAATTTTCAGTTTTGCATGTTTTCGGAATGCCCAGAAAATGTACTATATCCCAGCAAAAGAGGTATATTTTTAACTTAATATTTACCCGCTACAGGGCAGAAAGTTTTTGCATTTTGAAGAAAAGATATTGTTTAATTATTTTTATAAATATACTAAATATTTTTCAAATGGAGAAAAAATCTTTAGGTTTTACCTAAAAAGATCTGTTGCACAGTAAAAAGTACAATAAGTAGCTCGATATTTATTTTTAATACATTGGATTATATTTTTAAACTATAAAAACGTCCTCCTGAAAAATCAAGTTTTTTTTATTTATGACGTTCTTGCAAGGAGTGAGCGATATGTCTTCAGTATAGTAATTGATAATTATACAGTAAGCAGTGGACATGCATGTTGATATTAATTTTAAAAGAATTCCGTTTGCAATGATGACATATCGTCGTATCTTTTTGATCCATGTTTACAAATTGCCTTTGATTCTTATCACGACAATGTTATAAAACATAAGATAATGTATTGATAATATTTTGTTTTATTTTTAGGTATAGTTTTATCTTAGCTTCACTTTAATTTTAAATGTTGTGTTACTCAATTTTTAACAAATTCGCTTCTGTTCGTGTTATGTCAGATCTTCCTTACGTCGACTATCACTTGAGAGTAATCTTCCTTGTCTTGGGCAGCTCTAAACAGCTTCTGGACTGTCCCGATCCTCGTTCAATCATACAATATCAATACGTATGGTGCGCTTTGCTTTGTCATTTGATGATTGTCACTACTTTTTTACTGTAAACCATAAATTTTTAATTTCGTTTCACATGAGTTTTCAATTGAAAAACAAAATGTAAATATAATTTTAATTTTTGTTTTTTAATAAACCATTTATTTGCATCATTTAGAGTTGTAAAAGTTTTGAAATTTATTTATTTATTGTATTTGAAATGTTTTAATGTACCTTTTTTATGAGCAATCATATACTTTTGTCACCAACGCCTGTAGGTCTTCTCTGCTATTGGCAAGAAAAACAGCATCATAAACATACAAAAGGCAACAGACAGTAAAATTGTTCATTCCAGCTAAAATATTTATCTATTTTAGTTTTTCATGTAATTATCCATTTATAAGTTAAGCATATATAGCGACATAACACATCCCTGTTTAACACGTACAAAATTTATGAAATTTAAATGTGGACAACAATTTGATATTTGCAACAACTTGGTTTTCTATAAACTTCACTTTTCAGCACGTCTGAAAAATATATGATCAATAAATATAAAATTTGCATTCTATATAAGAGACGAAATTTCAATCAATAGATTACTGAATAAAGTAAAAGTAATCTCACTATAAATATATGTTTTTTTAAATAAGGATTTTTTAGTAAAATAAATCTTGAAAATGCATAATCTTTGTTGTTTCATTATAAAAAAATGCTGCTCCACCCAGAAATATCAGTACAAAACTAAAATCTAATAATCTAAATGTCAACATTTTTGTACTTCTATAACGGTTGTACTACACTTGTTTTTAAAACAAGAGTGTTAATTTAGATTGTAAAAAATAACTGAAATAAAACATCCCAAATAAAAATAATGTAAATCTTAAGAAGGGCAGATGTTACAAAATTTGTACAGTGATCACATGAATCAGCCGACAATAGGTCGTAAGCCTTGTAAATGTCTAGACTTCTATACTTTCTTTTCATTCATATATTGGTCTCTGCTAAAACATCTATTATACAAATTTAAAAAAGTTAGTGTTACATACATATCTTTATTTATTAATTTTTTTTTTACAAAAATGTTAATAAAATTAGTATATAACCACTCACCGAGATTTTTACGTCTACCGGTTTCAAGACGTACCCGTCTCTTCGTCAGGACAATCACTAACACAGCATGCAAACAATACTACCCTTCACCACCATAGCACCATTTACACACTCAAAACTACACAAAATGTCTAACACATGCGATTTTTGGTCGACCCGAAGACCAACATGCACTATAGTTTTCAATACAGACATGCGTTACGAGCCGAGGTTAAACGTGCATAAAATTAGACCTGTAATCGAATCAACTTATATACTCGTAGGATGAAAGGAGTGGGCGGGGTTCGAATTGGATATTGACGAATCGTGTTTAACCGATGTCGAATCAAACAATGGACTATATGTAAAATTTATATTACCATTTTTGTAAAAAAATAAATAAGTAAAAATGACTAACCACAAAGTAAACGCTTTAAATATTCATAGTATTGAGAATATCTTTATTTAGCTTGTTGAAAATTTAAAATATTATTCACACAAGTTTATTTAAAAACGTCAGATTATTATTTTATTTTATTTTTTTATAAATTTTTATACAAGTTCAAAAGGAGATTTACACACACCGTTTCACTTTTTAAGGTTCAATAGGAACCTAATGTACTAAATCATATTATTTTTCTTTATCGTTAACAGAGTCTTGGTTATAGAAAGCGTATATTTTTAGTATTAAATAATCCCTTTGAAGCCAAAAATTATTTAAATCTCTAATACTTCAATAATATTTATTTTATATAAAGATTTTTATTCAGTAGAGCGAATGATTTTCTTTTTGGTTTTGTTATAAAATAATACATCTCCTGCAAAGAAATGGCCCAAAAAGATTGGAAACCTTTGGTAAAGTTGTAAAGTGATATTATATACGTATATATAAATATAGTACACCTTGCAAATACCCAACTTTCATAATATTCATCATCTCTTTCGGATGTCAATATAAATATGTTCAAATAAATAGGTAGCCATGTATTTACTTTGGAAATGTTTCAATTTTTTGTTTGGCATTCCTACTTGTAAAGTTCCTTAAAAAATATTTTTTTAAATTTAGATGACATCTATACGCTTATAAAATAATAACCCAAACTATGTACTATTTGGTGTTGATAAGGGTTGGAAAAGAGTAATTTACACAAATGTTTATATGCATCATATATGTGTTTATATAAGAACACACACACATATATATTTATATATATATATATATATATATATACATATATATATATATATTTATATATATATATATATATATTATATATATATATATATATATATATATATATATATATATATATATATATATATATATATATATATATATATATATATATATATATATATATATATATATATATATATATATTGTATATAAATATATAAATATATATATATATATATATATATATATATATATATTTATATATATATATATATATATATAACGTGGTAATATTTTCCTTTTGAAAATTAAGTGTAAATAATATGTAAAGTGGGTGTATAATAATAAAATAAACAATGTGTTGCTTTGTAATTAAAGTTTATTCTTAATTTATCTTTATAATAATTTTTATATCTATCTATCTATCTATCTATCTGATTCTGACAGTTATTTTTTCCTATCGGATCTCTTTTGTTTAATTCTGTGCGACGCATGCGACATCTGTGGTAGAACTGTTTTATAATATGTAGGTACTTTTTGTAAGTACTTAATAAAATGTATAGGTAGGTACCTAGTTATTTTATTACATCTCCCCCCTTGGGGATGAAAATTCATAGTAAAATTTTCACTCGTCCTCCGGATCATCTTCTTGTATAAGTTTAGTGATATGATAAAGTTTTTTTTTTTTTTCTTTCTTTCTTTTTTCCTTCTTTTTTTTCTTTCTTGTTTTTTTTCTTTCTTCCTTTTTTTTCCTTTTTTTTCGTTCTTTTTTTTTCTTTTTTTTGTATTTTTTTTTTCTTCTTGACCCTTTTAAAGTAGACACAGTTTTTCTCAATCCATTTGTTTTTTTCTTTTGAATTCCTTCATTTTTATTCAGATCTCTTAAAGTATCTTCTAATATAACCAAATGTACAACTTTTAATTGTTCATCTGCATTTTTATTCGATTCTAAAACTGGATTCCGGCTTAGACAATCTACTTCTAAATTCTTCTTTCCTGGAGTATATTTTATTTCATCTTTCGTAGAAGTTTTTTCTACTTTATTTTTATTTTCATTTTTCAAGCACTGTTTCTGTGTTATTTGTATGTCTTCATTTTTATTCTGATCTTTTGAAATATCTTCTAATTTAACCAAATTTACAACTTTTAATTGTTCATTTGCATTTTCCTTCGATTCTAATACTGGATTCCTGCTCATACAATCTGCTTCGAAATTCTTCTTTTCTGGAGTATATTTTATTTTATATTTTGTAGAAATTTTTTCCACATTATTTTTATTTTCATTCTTCAAGCACTGTTTCTGTGTGATTTGTAAATCTTCATTTTTATTATTAATCTTATCATCGTCCTTTGTTTTAAACCAGCATGTTGCTTCAGGGTGATATCGAGTTCCCTTATTTAATTTTTCACAAATCTTACATGGACTTTTATCTTTAATTTTATCACTAGTTCTTAGATTTCCACGTCTTCTTTGATTATCTTCTAATCGTTTTCTTTGATCATCTTCTAATTTTTCTCTCTCACTCCGAACATATTGTAGTAATTGTTTTAATACATCTAATGTTTCATAATCCATTTCCATTTAACAAAATTGTCGTTTTATAACGTGGTAATATTTTCCTTTTGAAAATTAAGTGTAAATAATATGTAAAGTGGGTGTATAATAATAAAATAAACAATGTGTTGCTTTGTAATTAAAGTTTATTCTTAATTTATCTTTATAATAATTTTTATATCTATCTATCTATCTATCTATCTGATTCTGACAGTTATTTTTTCCTATCGGATCTCTTTTGTTTAATTCTGTGCGACGCATGCGACATCTGTGGTAGAACTGTTTTATAATATGTAGGTACTTTTTGTAAGTACTTAATAAAATGTATAGGTAGGTACCTAGTTATTTTATTACATATATATATATATATATATATATATATATATATATATATATATATATATATATATATATATATATATATATATATATACATATATATATATATATATTTATATATATATATATATATATATATATATATATATATATATAAATATATATATATATATATATATATATATATATATATATATATATATATATATATATTTATAATATTTATACATGCAGTTATGACAAGTTTGAAACTTTATTTATATTTGCTAAATCCACACACTCGTTATTTTGTATACCAGACAGTATTCCTCTTGTGCTAATATTATCTTTTGGTCCATTCCAAATGAATCATAACGTATTTATTTTAGAGTTTTCATTTTAAACAGACATAACGTACGTGGGCTGAATGTTAGCCGAAGCTCTAGGGATAGAAAAAAATGACATCGAAATTCAGATTAACAGTATTAAAAAAATATATTCTCACGAAAATGAATATTGTGATTTAAAAATACACCCCACTGGCAAAAAACACAGCCAGCTGCCACGAGTCACTTATGCGGCGGGCAAAATGAGAGGTTCGGTTGGCCTTTGGGGATAACATCGGTCTGCCCTAGCTGTTTCGCTGGTCGGAAAATTAACATGTATTAGGCTTTTTATATTTTTATATACGTTAACATATCATCAAAACTTATCCGCACCATAATGGTGCATAGGGCAGTGCATCGTATAAACGTTGTGTTATCTTGATCGTTTTAATACACGAAGGAAAGCTGATCGGCCCTCCACTTCAAGTACCAGTCTAGGGTAGTATTGAATAAATATTAGAGTGAAAAAATCACTTATAATTGTTTGACCCCCCTGGGAATCGAGCCCGGGACCTCCAGAACAGTAGCCGAGCGTGCTGACCATAATACTACGGAGGCGGACAATATAAATTTTACATATACAATATATGTTTACATTCACTAATAAAAACATATTGACTTCCATACTAGTATAAATATGACAAATGACAAATACGTTCGTATTGCAAGTGATCATTAAAACGAGCACATGATACGTTGCAAGCCCTGTAAATCAATACATCCGTATTTTTCTTCATCTTTGTTGAGAAACTAATATAAAAAGCATAAAAAAGTGGTTAAAATTTGAATTGATCCTGATTTGTGAACAAAGATTTGTACACACTCAAAATATTGTGCAAATATACATATTTATATTCATATATACATATATATATATATATATATATATATATATATATATATATATATATATATATATATATATATATATATATATATATATATATATATATATATATATATATATATATATATATATATATATATATATATATATATATATATATATATATATATATATATATATATATACATACATATATATATATATATATATATATATATATATATATATATATATATATATATATATATATATATATATATATATATATACATTCTGAAAAATGAGAATTCCATGTAAAAAACAACTTTTCTTGTCTTTTAAAAAAAAATTATATCGGAATATCAATCATGCAAAGTTTTTCACGGCCAAAGTTAAAAAAAAAACTAACCCTTTCAAAGTTACTATCACTATCAGCGGGGCATGTAAGTTGATACTCATTAGTGTGTACAATCCACCACCATGTTCATTTATCCAAGGTGACAGCGCAAGGATGGAATACTGTCTTGAATTTGAAAATTAAATCTATTTACAAAAATAAATACATGTTTGAAAGTAGAAAACGTTTTTCCGAATCACGGAAGCTGTCAATTATTCTTAATGGCAATGTTCCACAAGTGACAGCCTTTCGCCAGTCATTTTGTTTGGGCAAATATAATTTTCTAGACTGTTGGCTGTCAAACTAAAAACCGACTCATTAGGAACGTACAAAACGCATAAACTTCTGAAGACAATTATTTCAAAAGGAAAATCAAACACAATTTTCGAATGAAATATCAACATTAGTAACTAAAAAGTTCCTTGTTGTTTTTTTTTTATACCTATAATTTCTTAAAACCTATAATGACACGTGTTTCGATGCATTCCACATCATTTTAAACGCCGTATGTGAAACTTTGTGTAAATTTTAGAGCTGTAACTTTGGGAAGTTGAAGAATTATGCTTTTAGTAGATGTTCTTATTTATTTACATTTTTTTATCAGTGGGAACATACAAGACACAGGGGAAAGCTTTTTGAAAGTTTTTAAATGTATTTTTTTTTGCCTCCGTAGTTTAGTATTTACCGCGTTCGACAACCGTGCTGGAGATCCTGGGATCGAAACACACTTGGGATCAAATAAAATATTATATTAGTGATTTTTCATTGTTTTATTCATTCCATGTAACCCATGACTACTTATTTTGCTTGCAAGTAATAAATGATCAATGTAACAATGCAATTCATTGCAGTATTCACCATTTTGTGCGGCTAAGGATTAGTAATAAAAAATAAAAGATTTGAAAACTTATCTTACTATGCAATAAATTTATACAACCTGCTTCCATTATTTATAAAATAATTGAAATTAATAAAACAAATTTAAAAGTACTATTAATAAGTGGATAAAAGAAGTGGGCAGATCTGAAAAAGATCGTATCATTCAGTCATGTCGTATTTGCTTGCAAAAACAATTCTTGCATAAGTAATACATTTTTTTAAATATTATTTTTATGTGCCCTCGGCACGGGAAAACTCAGGGAGGACCATAATTGTAATTTTGTATTTGTTTTTATGTAAATGATGTTTTAAATAAATAAAATGTCGTTTTTGATTTTTGAAAATTCAAAAATTAAAAACATAAGTTTTTCCTTTGAAATCGAAAGGGATGAGGTCATTAGTAAATTGGACCCCTTATATGAAACTGTTGATCATATCATCCCTTATTTTGTTTCCTCGAATAATGCAATCATATTCTATTTGTCGAATGTAACTGTTTCACGATCTCTGTTGTATTTTTCTACCAAATTACGATAAATAACCTCAGAGAAGGAAATTGTTTCTATTTTGAAAGATATAATCATTTTAATTTGTTGTAATAATTTTCTGTACATCAAAAAAATATTATGAAATTATTATAATTATAAGGAAATACTTTGATGTTTCTGAATATTAAAGAATAATAATTTTGATTCTAGGATTACGATTTTTTATATTCACATGATTCAGTCAAAACAAATTATTAACATTTTATTATTTTCTTATTTGTTTCATACATGTTTTTACATAAAATCCATAAAAAGCACAAGTGTGAACAATCTACGCACTAATAAAATGTTTTTGTTATCATTTTATTGTTATGGTAATAATTTCTGTATCAATTTACATAGTCGTCGTATTCTGTAAAAAATCGGAGTGTACGTCAATTTATTAAAGAAATTGATAGATGAATTTGAATCGTTTGTATATCAATAATATATTAATATATTTGAATGCGTTTCGTATTAGGTGTTTGTATAAAAAACCAGACTGTGAGTTTATTCGTAGGCCTAAATTAGAGAGGCAAACCTTTTTGAGCCTGAGTGTCAAAATGTGCAAAATAAAATAAGCAAATAATAATAAAGGCTTAATTAAAAAATGTAGAACCCTTACAACACTATTTTTATTGAGATTTTTTTTACTGGATGCAAGATGTCATTCTTTTTATATCGGGTTCATAGCTGGTAGCTTTTAATATACATAATACAAGCAGGAGTAGTTTCGTCTATAAATCTAAACTTGAAAAAAAATGTATAATCACTTTTATGAATTTGGTAGAGGCGAAAGATGTTTGCAAAGACAGAGTAGTTTATCATTCTATTCTCTCTGTCAACTCTTCTTTAAATTTAACTTTAGATTTGATGGTAAAATAGTTTTAATTTTACTCCCTAAAATAAATTTTGGACTTTTTAAAGACCTACGATCACCAAGTCTTCCCCTTCGAATCGCATAATATTAACACAACCCATTTTTTATACGAATTGTCACAACACTATAAAATATGTGCTTTTGAGATGAATTGTACAGGTTTTTTCATTTATTTATACTTGAAGCAACACTTATATAAATAACCCTCATTACGCCACGACGATCCTCCGTTACATCCGCACCTCGTTAGAGTGCCACGTCGCTCTTATTGTAGCAGACGCCATCACAATGCGTATCACATGGTCGCTTCTGTCACCAGCACAGTTCGCAAGCGGCACAACCCTATTACAGTAATAATATATTATTATTCGTGTGCTATTATTACTGATATCTGTACAGTGTACAGTGCACATTCTCGCTCGACGTGTCCTTGTCCAGAGATTCCAAATAATATTCCAAATAAGGCTCTGAAATAGCTTAGAAAGTTGAAGGTTTAAGTGGTAATTTTCAACGATTTTCAACAATATATGACACACGACTGTTTTTGTCACCAACATTACTTGAAAATCCGGACCTATTACAGTTATAATCTTTTATTTTTCATGTGCTTTTATTACTGATATCTGTACAGTGTACAGTGCACATTCTCACTCGATGTGTCCTTGTCCAGAGATTCCAAACAATATCCCAATATCCAAATAGGGCACTGAAATAGCTTAGAAGGCGATCGAAAGTTGAAGGTTTGGGTAGTAACTTTTATCAATTTTTAACGATATATGACTCATGACTGTTTTTGTCACCAACATTACTTGAAAATCGGGATCTATTGCAGTAATAATCTATTATTATTCGTGTGCTATTATTAATGCTATCTGTAAAGTGTACAGTGCATAATCTCAGTATATGTATCCTTCTCCAGTGATTCCAAACAATATCCAAAATAGGGCACTGAAGTATTTTAAAAATTTGGGTGGAAGTTTGGGTGGTAATTTTTAACGATTTTCGACGATATATGACACATTACTTTTTTGTTTTCACCAACATGTCTTGCAATAGGGACCTATTACAGTAATAATATTTTATTATTCGTGTGCTATTATTACTGATATCTGTACAGTGTACAGTGCACATTCTCACTAGATGTGTCCTTGTCCAGAGATTCCAAGCAATATCCCAAATAGGGAGGTAAAATTGCTTATGAGGCGATCGAGAGTTGAAAGTTTGTGGCGATTTTTAATGATTTTGGATCACATGCATACTTAGGTGAAGTCAAAATACATTTGTTCGTATTTTCATAAGTTGAGTAGAACATGTCATTCTCAAAACTAGTCACGTATAAATTACATATTATTATAATTATCACTCATACGTTCCCCATGTCCAAACCATCTCAACACACATTTCTTAATTTTATCGATAATGCTTACTTCAGCCTTGCATTCTTTCCTTATTTCATCATTCGAATATCCATCAAACATCGATCTGCCACAAATTCGTCTGAGGGATCGCATTTCAAACATATTTTTTTTAAAGGGAGTATTAAATAATATACAGATTGCTCTCGCAATATGACACCGCAGTATATTTTTTCTATTTATTTTTTTATTTAATATATTTACATTTTTATTTATAACATGATACATTTGAAACATTTATACATATGGAAAACTTTTATATTTCGATTCGCTGTGCCTCTCCAAAAAAGAGACTGAGCTCTTGTGCTTGGAGGGGGACTTAGACTCGTGGTTTAATGTTATTTAATAAATGGTAAAATAGTATTTTTTGTATATTTTTTCAAGATTTATATGTAATAAGCTTTAATTTTTTGAGTATTTTTATATCATATATTTATTAAATTTCTTTAGGGAGTTAATTGAAATGCTTAATTGCCAAATATTTGAAGTTTTGCTGAAATTGCTTAGTGTTGCATTTTGGAGTAGAAAAATCGTTTGAGAATCTCGAAGATAAACTATTTTTTAAGTTCAAATAATTGTCATCCTTAAGTATTTGAAAAAATGCGTTTTTTTTATAAATGGTTTCAATATTTGGGACTTTTTAAGTAATAATTTTGTTGGATATATTTTTTTTAGCATGTAATTTATAATTTAAAGCATTTACTTCGTAAAATTCAGTACTTAATGAATTCATATGTATTTAATCGTTATCTGACTACTGAAGAAAGGGTAATAAAACATCGATTCCTTAGACATGTCGGCATCTGGAAAATAAAACATCTCAAGTGTGCAAATTTAAGATTAGGATGTCAAATACATTTTTGATTCTAAATTTATACATGATGTTTAATTGAACGAAATATAATTATAATATAACAAAGTATCCATAAATTTAACGAGTTGGTGGAGTTATAAAGAATGTCTTGTTTATAAAATGTCAAAAATGATTAATGATAACAGTTTTTCTTTATTTCACGACGACATTTTGGAAATCATTTTTCAAACTTGTCTTTTCTACCCACAATTAATCAGAACAATAGGGCCGAGAATCCAATTTTCTTTTTCGTTGTTTTGTATTTAAAGAAAAACATCAATCATTTCAGCTGAAAAAAAAAATAATATACACTAGAATTTTATAGTGTAGTGGTTACCACATTTGGCTATAATGCTGAAGGTACCGGATTCGATTCCCAGGGGGGCAAAATAATTATTAGTGTTTTTTCACTCTAATGTTTATTCAATATTACACTGGATTTGTACCTGATCACCTTTCCTTCATGTGTTAACGATCAATATAACAATGCGTTTAAATGATGCACTGCTCTATGCACCATTGGGGTGCGGATATAGGTTTTAAGTGTGAAGGAATTTTTCTTTTTTTAAAAAGCATATTCTACTGATGGACATATTACTATCGGCTCTAAGCATTTCAGATTTGATCCGAAAATGATCAAGTGAACATTGCATCAATGCAGTGCCCTATGCACCATTTGGTGTGGATAAAGGTCAATAAGTAAGTTAGTAAGAATTTAATATTTTTTTCAAAATTTGTGTCTCATCATGCACATATAATAATAAAATAATAATAAAACCCTTATCCGCACCCCAATGGTGCATAGGGCACTGTGTCATATAAACGCAGTGTTATCTTGATCGTTTACACATGAAGGAAAGGTGATCAGCCCTCCGTTTCAGGTACCAGTCCATGGTAATATTGAATAAATATTACAGTGAAAAAATCACTTATATTTTATTTTACTTCCCTTGGGAATCGAACCCGGGACCTCCAGAACGGTAGCCGAGCGTGCTGACCATTACACTACGGAGGCGGACACTTAGGGTAGTGTTTAGGGTACCATTTCATGCACATATTCCCAACCTTAAATAAAGATATGTATATCCAATAAAAAAAAAGTCCTTGTGGATTCCTTACATTTAAAAGAATTTTTATCAATGAATAAAATGTGTAATAAATTGTGAAATTCGGTTTTATTGGTAGTACCCCGTAATTTAATAAAGGGTAAAATTAAAATGAAGGTTAATTGCTAGAATTGCAAACCGATTTGGCTGTCAATAATTTTTTAATTGTCGTAATGTGCAAAAATTGTTTGATGAAGAATATGGAAGTCTGGGCATACCTAAGTCTAATTTTTTTTACACGACTTGGCTGAATGGATGAATTAGTGTTCTCAACTCAAATATCGGTACTTCAAACTTGTTGTGTTAGCCGCCATTTTGAATTGCCTGTTTTCAATATTAGGTTACAATGGTGATGACTTACCATAATAACATGAAGTAAAATCGATTCTGTATATCTTTAGCCATCGTTTTTTTTGTTACATCAATAATTTTTGACATAGACTTAAAAAAAGGGAGGTAAATTATCCAGAAAATATGTTCATTGGTCGGGAAACAAAGAAATCATGAACTCTTATTCATAAAAAACAAGGTTTTTGAGTTTATTCGTCCACCTTCGTGGTGCAATGCTTAGCCTGTTTAGCTACCGTACTGGAGGTTGCGGATTTTAAAATCTCATATTGATTAAATATTACCCTGGACTGGTCCTTGAAGCACAGGAGTGCCTCCTTGCCTTCATATATGTATGTATGAGGAGATGCATTAATGTGGAAGAAGCGAGCAATGTTTGCAAAGACAGAGTAGTGTGGCATTCTATTCTTTCTGCCTACCTTGCGGGGAAGCGGCGTGATGGTTACTTAGTTGTTAATTAAGTTATATTTGTGATAAAGAGAATTTCACAACCCTTTTTGGTGGCATTATATTGGGAGATCAGGGCAGTTGAGGAGGTCGCTTCATTCTCAATACTTACATGTTTTGGCTCCCGTTAATAAAAATATAATCAGATTAAACCAAACGTCACATTGTACGTCATACTGACGTCACTTTCAAGTGGCCGTCAATACGATTTGAATTTATTCGACGCTAAGCGATCCCGGAGTCACAAAGGTTACGTCATATTTTTATTTGCGAAGCGTGTCGAATTTGTTTTCCAACTCGAGTAGGTACCTTTTGTGATGAAAACAAGATTGATTTTCTTTTATTAAATTTTCCAAATATACACGAGAATGTATTAAAATGTAACCAACTTCGAATTCTGTAAGTAATTTAATAAGATATCTTTAGAAATAATCTCATAAAGTAATTTACGAATTGCTTTGATATTTTGATAAAAGGTTTACTCAATAGGCACATATTTATATATTTTTAAGTATAATACATAAAATAAATGTAGAATTTTTGGGTATGTCCAAATACTTATTCACAAATCTAGTTTTTCTCCACTTCACAGTAATTTTTTCCTTTTTTTGACAATTCAACATAGATGAAGAATAATTTGAGAGTCTGGGTATTTAGGTACAGGCCTTATGGCCCATCAAGGATTGGTTAAGTGATCACTTTACACACGTGTAACATTCACCATTCTTCCAATGATTGACAATCACACAACTCAAATTTTGAAGTCATACATTTGTGATCAATTGTGTCAAATTTTGAAGTCATACATTTGTGATCAATTGTGTCAAATTTTGAAGTCATACATTTGTGATCAATTGTGTCAAATTTTGAAGTCATACATTTGTGATCAATTGTGTCAAATTTTGAAGTCATACATTTGTGATCAATTGTGTCAAATTTTGAAGTCATACATTTGTGATCAATTGTGTCAAATTTTGAAGTCATACATTTGTGATCAATTGTGTCAAATTTTGAAGTCATACATATGTGATCATCGTGTGCAAAGTGTGTAAACACAATCATTGATTGTGTTTACACACTTTGTTAAGTTGTAACCTCGTATGAATAGCGTCATGATATTAATGATATATGGAGGAGTTCCAAAAATATAAGTAGTGTAATATTCAATCATGTGTTGATCGATGAAGGGTGTAATGTGATCACTTAACCAGTCTATGACAGGTGATAAAACCTGTAAATAGCCAGAGCTCTATATTCTCCTTTATTTATATTGAGATGTCGAAAAATGTTCAAAAAAACAACTAGTGGAGAAAACAAACATTTGAACACACTTAAAATGGTGTAAAAATATAAATCTTCGATGTTCAAATTCTAAAGTTACTAGTAAACGTTCAAGTTAATAGTTTAAATTTTGCAATTAAAGTTATTTGTACAGATTCCTTTGAAATTTGTGACAGTTACTCTGTGGCAGTTTTAAAAAAAAAAAAAAAAAAAAAAAAAAAAAAAAAAAAAAAATATATATATATATATATATATATATATATATATATATATATATACATATATATATATATATATATATATATATCCTAATGGCAGCACCATCTGTTGAACGTAACAGTGATATACATGATACTTAACATTTTTAATGGCGGAAAGCGTGCTTTCTGACACCAGGTTCACATATGTATTTCCATGTTATAAAAAGGTGTTTCGTCTCTGCGTAAACACCTTATATTTCTTGTTAGTTTTTTTTGTACATTATTTATGATATCATTTCAAATCTAAGCGTCAACGTCTTAATTTGTCGGATATTTTTACATACATGGATTAAAGGTGATTTGCTGAAAATTACCGTAGCTTATATATTTCGTATGCAAAGTATTTCTGAATTTTTTTGTGAATAAAATTTACTACATTAGTCTTATCATTACAAGTTTATCTACGATATCTCGCTAGCCTTTCCTGTTATCATCGTGTCTTATCATTTACACAGTTCAAAATTTAAACATATGTCATTTATTTAAAGCCTAGGTGTTTCGAAAACCTCCGCTAAATTTCTTTAAATCTTCAGTACTTAATAAATGAGTTGTACGTGTTTATTTAATTATTAAAATTGATAAATTTAAAATCTCTGAAGATTGTGGTATTAAATGTTGTGGTTTCATATTTTATTTTGTATTGAACTTTACATAAACTACATGATTATTTTATGCCTTCACTCGTTTTCGAGTGATATGGGATCTAACGAAACGATATATTTAAAAAATAATCAAGGATATTAGAGAAGATAGAGAGGTGATTAAGGAAAATATAAAAAAAAACTATTCGATCTACATGAATTAAATCATTAATTGATTCGGCAGTCACTTTGTGGTAAAATCTATCCATTTTTAATTAACGTTTTACTTAGTAAATACCACTAATAATAATAATAAAACCCTTATCCGCACCCCAATGGTGCATAGGGACACTGTGTCATATAAACGCAGTGTTATCTTGATCCTTTACACATGAAGGAAAGGTGATCAGCCCTCCGCTTCAGGTACCAGTCCATGGTAATATTGACTAAATATTACAGTGAAAAAATCACTTATACTTTATTTTACCCCCCTTGGGAATCGAACCCGGGACCTCCAGAACGGTAGCCGAGCGTGCTGACCATTACACTACGGAGGCGGACAATACCACTTTTTCTTAAAATCTACTGTGACACGTGTTTCGATGCATTCCGCATCATACGGTGTTTGAAAATGATGCGGAATGCATCGAAACACGTGTCACAGTAGATTTTAAGAAATAGAGGTATTTACTAAGTAAAACGTTAATTAAAAATTAATTAAATCATTTAAGAATATGGATAGTAAAAATTTATGTTACCTTAAATGTAACTATAAAATAAGGATCATTTACACACACACACATTAATCTATTCACATGTACTTACAGATATAATAATACTATTTTAACATCACAACAAAGATGAAGAAGAATATGGAAGTCTGGGTATCAACAGGGCTTACGATCCGTCATAGGCTGGTTTAAGTTATCACTTTGTACATGTGTCCACCTCCGTAGTGTAATGGTCAGCACGCTCCGCTACCATTTTGGAGGTCCCGGGCTCAATTCCCAGGGGGGTTAAATAAATTGAAGTGTTTTTTTCACGGTAATATTTATTAAATAAACCCTGGACTGGTACCTGATCACCCTTCCTTCATGTGTCAACGATCAATATAACACTGCGTTTATATGATGCAGTGCCCTATGCACCATTTTGTGAGGATAAGGGTTTGAATGAATGAAGCATGTGTTATATTCACTATTTTTATCAGATAGTTAATACGTTACAATGATTAAAGAAAACACTTGTTTTTTACCACTTGAGTTTTATTAAAGACTACATGTTTCAGAAGTTAAATTTCCATCATTTGGGTCTGTATAATAACATTATTATTCAGTTATTATACAGACCTGAATGATGGAAGTTTAACTTCTGAAACATGTAGTCTTTAATAAAACTCAAGTGGTAAAAAACAAGTGTTTTCTTTAATCATTGTAACATGTCTTACCACAAATGCCGAAACAATAAATAAAATAATTAGTACGTCATACTTTATTCATATATACGTTTAAAAGAGATGAAGTTATGGAGACTGCATTCTTTTTTATAAAAGGAAAAATTGGTATATCCATCCTCTTTATATTTACAGTCCTTCAAAACAGATTGAACAGCATTCAGATCCTTATATTCCGGGAAGTGTAACAAAGAGGTTCGATTTACGGGTTTAAGGGATGGAGTCGAGATATCGTGAAGCAAGCCGTTCAATATGGATGTAGGCATCCTCGTCCCTCTTTGAATTGTGAAAAGTATATTCAATATCATAACCTTTAGAGTACTAAAAAGTTTTGTATTTTTACCTGTTGATGAGAACATCTGTAGTTCTCGAAACTAGACGTGTTAACATTAATAAACTCGAAAAGTGTTATTTCTATATCAAAATGACAATGTTATTTTTCAACGCTAATTTTATTTCAACGCATTTAAAAAATATTATTATATTTAAAAAATATATTAAACAATACTTTTTCTTCAAAATACAAAAACATTACTTTCTGCCATGTAGCGGGTAAATATTAAGTTAAAAATATTCCGCTTTTGCTGGGATACAGTACATTTTCTGGGCATTCTGAAAACAAGCACAACTGAAAATTGACGATTTTTGTTGTATGACGTTGTTGAAAGGAGTGAGCGACATAATCATTAAATAAATTATTTATATTGTAGAACCTTTTTTCTGCCAACCTTTCCATTACTTTTTTATTTTTTTATTTATTTCAAACAAAAAGGTTTGCATTATTGGCCTCTTAAATGTACCTTGATTGAAAGTACATCAGATAAGTTTGAAGTCTGATTTGGGACAATAATATTATTAAATAAGCAGCTCAGTCCCAGTATCATGGAGAACTTGACAGTTACGTCAATTAGATGTTTTCTTCGAGATAACTTGTAATTGACTTAACTCAAGCAAATTGTGTGACAGTGAACAATATGAAAGCTCATATCGCTCACTCCTTTCAAGAACGTCATAAATCAAAAAACTTGATTTTTCAGGAGAACGTTTTTAATGTTTTAAAATATAATACAATGTATTCAAAATAAATATCAAGCCATTTCTTGAAATTTTTACTATGCAACAGATATTTTTAGGTGAAACCTCAAGGTTTTTTCTCTATTTGAAAAATATTTTGTTTATTTAAAAAAATAATTAAACAATACCTTTTCTTCAAAATGCAAAAACAACACTTCCTGCCATGTAGCGGGTAAATATTAAGTTAAAAATATGCCGCTTTTGCTGGAATATAGTACATTTTCTGGACATGACGAAAACATGCGCAGCTGAAATTTGACGATTTTTGATTTATGACGTTCTTGAAAGGAGTGAGCGATATAAATAACTTAAGATTTATATTATTTATTGATTAAGCATTAAATTTGTGGGATGACATGTTTTTTTCCCTTTATTAACGACCGTAGCTAATTTGAGAATAATATTTCAAATGTTGTATACTTGCTGATAAAATAATGTTTTCTCTTTTTAAGTATATTATTGGTTCAAAAAATACTTATCTAAACAAGGATGAACATATTAAAAACAAAGAACTATGCATTAGCCTGAAATATTGCAGTTTTTTTAATTTAATTTTTACTTATTAAATACAACTATTTCTTTAAATCTACTGTGACACGAGTTTTGATTCATTCCGCATCATTTTTAAACACCGTAAAGATGCGGAAGATTGTCATCGAAACACGTGTCACAGTAGATTTTAAGAAATAGTGGTATTAACTAAGTAAAACTTAAGTTAAAAGAAGAAGCGGCGTGATGGTTAGTTAGTTAGTTAGTTAGAAATATGTGTCGCCTATTTTCAAAATCCGCCAGATCCATGTCGATTTTACAAAAAATGCAAAATTCTCCTAGTAACATTTACCATATGTTTCAAAGATTTTTCTATCTTTAGATTAGATATTACGAAAAAGAGAATTTTATAATTTTTGTAGAATTTTTTAGTTTAAAAAAAAACACGAGACACAAACCGATAATAACGTCATCTTAATGTTTAACCCATCCCCGCTCTGTGATTAGCCGATTTGGGTTCCATAAATATAGCGGAATTTGAAACACAACGCTTTTTTTTAAAGTATTTTTAGCAGGGTTTTCAAGTTTATAATATAATATTTTAAAAAATTAAACCCACAATTGGCATTCCGATAGAGTATTTATTTGAAAATCGTTTAAATTTGGATCTGGCGGATTTGGAAACTGGCGAAACATATATATTACGATATTTAAGTATCTTATTGTATAGCTTTTATGATTGGTCAGTCATAGAGCTTACTCGGTCCATTGTTGAAGCTTTTGATTGCGAATATACAAAGGTAAACTTATAAGTTATACGAAGAAGGGTTGGAAAATGTAGCCCGAGGGAAGGTTTTCACAGTATTGTGTACTTTGAGAGAAACCTTATTTCAGTATGAGATACCGTTAGTTAAACATTGATACAATAAGGTTTTGTTAAAAAAATATGTATTTTTTAAAATGAATATAATATACATTTTGGTACGTCAATGAAAATTATATTCATGTTGTACTCCAAATTAACATTTACTCAAAACGAATGCCAAGTATATGTATTTATTAATTTATTGAATTTATACAGTATCTAATGTAAAAACACACTAATGAATACACTTATAGAGAAACAAAAGTCTTTAACATAAAATAATAGTAAAATAACAAATAGTAAGCACTGGAAAATACACGTCTTGTTCACACACTGTCATCGAGCAGCGAGAGAAAGTGAAACACAACGTTTAAATTTATCCATTATGACATGGAGAAGAAATGCTCAGAATGTACAGACTTCAAGATAGATAACAATATATTAAAAAAATCTTTACTATCAAAAGCACTAGCTAACATGTAAAGCTGCGGGATCGGAGAGAACATGGCAAAGTTTGCATTATGTACAATACTGCGAATACAGATTTTTGCCCAGTACGTCTTCGACGCACGCTAAGCTTTATTTGATTTAGGAGATTAGGGCTGTCCGAAATTTTTTTAAGAATTTTATATAACAGGACCAAATAAAATGGTGTAGTAGTTTATAAATTTAGATAATACTTAGATAGTATGAGGTCATGGGTTCGATTCCCGATGAGTTGAATTAAAATGTGACAGAGTGAGCTGATTAATTTGATGAATTTAATTTTGACATCGCCAACAAAGATGAAGAAGAATATGTTAATCTGGATACTAACAGGGCTTATGGCTTACGATCTACCTTATGAATAGTTAAGTGATCACTTTACGCACGTGTAACATTCACCATTCTATCCATGATTGACTACTTCTCAATTTTTTGGATCTAAAACATTTATAATCTCATTGTATGTTTGATGTTTGAGTTCACGGGAGCTTTCTATAGTTGGTTTGAGAAAATTTTGATTAGCAGAGACCCTTGCGTATGCAAGATCCTATTTTACGTACTGGAAAATGCCTAAAGACATGATTTTAATTTTTTTTATGCAGCTTACAATTTGATCAGTTATTTTACTCATTACATTTTTGAGTGTATCCAAATCTTTTGTGAAAGGTGAATTTTTTGTGTTTATTATTTGCACAAATATTTCAATTTCATACTATTTCTGTGAGCCTAGGCGGCTTAATATTAGAAATAGGTATCAAATTGTGGTAGAGTGGTTTCGAACCGAGCAACTCTGACTTAAGAGTCCGCGACACTAACCACGGGACCACAACCCGACATAACTCCAAATAAACTCCTTAGTGGAGAAACCGAGATTTGGACACACTCAAAATTGATGTGAGTGAATTAAAACTTTAGATTTAGTATTTATTATTTGACAAAAAAACAATTCCAGAAAGTCAGCAAAAGTAAAATCGAATAAATATAAGTGATTTTTTCACTCGGAAATTCTTCAACCTATTTTCCTTTTAAGGTACAAAGTAGCCCTTTTTGATGCAAATTAGACTAACTTCACTCTGCGACCCACTGAAAAAAATATCACCCTTTTCAGCCTTTGGTTAAAACTACACTACATTCGAAGGTTTCATAAATGTTTATATGTTTGTTGTAAGTTGGTGTTAGAGGGATGAATACCTTGGTATAAAGTGATCATTTTGAATAAAGTGATTGCTTATAAAAATATGTCTATGGAAGTCAAACTTTTGGTTCAAAACGGATTGCTGGTACCAACATTGATGGATTGAAGTAAAACATGGAATTGGCAAACGAAGGATGAAAGCAGAGTAAAATGCGTTCCTTCAGACGAATGTGCGTAAAATCGTTGTATGACAGAATTAAATTAAATGAGTGTGAGGCTTAACTACATTAGTATATTTTATAAAAATTAAAAACTTGAATAATCCACTTAATTGAGTTTTATTTTATTAACGACTAGTTTCGAAAACGACAATTGTTTTCATCTTCTGGTACAAATTAAAACTAACGAATAAAAATATATTAAGGTATATTTATAGGTAAATAAATATATGTAGGGGGGTTAAGGAACAACATTTTTTGTAAAAGGAAGCATTGATAAACATTGATAAAGGTGACGTATTTTGAAACAGTATATTATTTAAATTCAGATAAAACAATAATTAATAATATACTGTTTCAAAATACGTCACCATTATTATCAATGTTTCATTTTACAAATAATTTTGTTCCTTAACCCCCCTACCTATATTTATTTACCTATATATACACCTAAATATATTTTTGTTCGTTAGTTTTAATTTGAACGAGAAGATGAAAACAATTGTCGTTTTCGAAATTAGTCGTAAATAAAATAAAACTCGATTAAGTGGATTATTCAAGTGTTTAATTTTAATAAAATAATCATGTCATTCCACAAAGCTAATGCCGAATCAATAAATAATACATAAGTATACATTATTTAACATATTAGGAAAATTCTTTAGGGTAGTACGGAGAGGTAAGGTGGGATTGATAACGAAAAAAACGACTTAGCAAATGTGAACGGGAGAATAGAATGAGGACGGCCAAAAAAGTCTAGGTACGACCAGATCAATTAAAACATAAAATTTGGTGGTGTCAAAAGTCTACGTAATCGGAGGGCATGTATAACTAGACGTATGGATGTGAAAGAAGCTAGAAGTGTATGTCAGGATAGAAAAGTGTAGTGTTCCATCCTCTTTACCTACCTTAACGATATATTTTTTTTTAAATTTATTTAATTAATTGGTTAAATATTCATATAAGTACACAAACATACATATGTATGTATAAACATTCATTTAATAATTCATGAATATAATTAACACATTGTTGTTTTGCAAAGACCCACCAGGCTACCTCATGTGTCTTTTCGGTAGAGTTGTTTTTATACATATTTTTTTCACTGTTATTTTTATCTATTGTAACATAATTATAATTTTTACGGTTCAAACAATGAATCATTTATCCATCCCTTTCGTTCATATTTTAGTTTGCCCTCTTACCTCCGCAGACAACATATTATTTAGTAATAGTGGTATTAGTACTAAATTATCACTTATGCCGGCCCACGATGGATCGTAAGCCTGTAAATACCCAGACATCCAAATTCTTCTTTATCTATGTAGTGGTCTAAATTTTAGATGATTTCTTCTGATAGATTTGGAAACGTATCCTGTGTACCTCTTAGAAAACATCGACTGGGGGTCGAAAGAAAAACTTTCGCATAATCTTTTAATAATAGGGGTAGAATTACACGCTCTTCCCTCGTAATTGGTATACTTCCCGTTGGTTCGAACTTGGAACAACCGACCTCCACCAATCGTACAATCGGATCAAAGTTTATTCTAACCTTCTTAGAACGTTAAGCTCACACCAAAGTTTCCCATGGGAATCCTTAAACTAAGTTCGGGATAATGAAAATCTGAAAAACTTACTACGGAAATTACGACCGGAATTGAATATAAGCTCCAGCCTAAAGTTAAGTTATATAGTAAGAAATCGATGCATATTACGATAAATATTATAATTATCACAAAATAATAATTTTATATTTTTTGACCAGTGACAGGATTTCTACGTAATCGGCATTATTAGACTGGTGGCTAGAGAAAATTCTTTGTTTTCATTTATTGATTTGGCAGTAACTTTGTGGTAAAATCTTTCGATTTTTGATTTCAGTTTTACTTGTCTCCTACATCTTTCAACGTCTTTCGACATGTTCATCTTTCTTCGTCTTTCTTCATCTTTCAACGTCCCAAGGACTCTAAAATTTAGACTAAGCTTGACATACGGTGTTTGAAAATAATGCGGAATGCATCCAAACACATGTGAAAATAGATTTTAAGAAATAATTTACCAAGCAAAATAAAAATGAGAAAAATCTATGTTTTATACACAAAAAGGTAAAGGTTATTTCATATCCGTTATTATCTGCATTGTAAAATATTGATCTTGAATGTAATATTGAATTGAACTCGGAATATTTTTTTCATGGTTGAGTGGTACAATTAATATTCTTTGTATTAAACTTTGGAATACAGTGAGTTAATCAGCGATTTAAAGTATCTAGAAACAGTTCAAATTCCTTTCGTAAATGTTTTTCACAAATACTTTATGGCACATTTTATAAACATTATAAAATTAAACAACTTTGTTTTAACCACTTTTTATTGGTACACTTTATCCAACCGGTTTCGACAAGAACCTTGTCATCATCAGGGTTTGTGTACTAATTCTAAAACATTGAAATACTCATAGTTAGGTTATAGTTAATAACCCTTCCGTTACGATACCAAAAACTTCCACGCACTCCGTACACTATTTGAAAATGTGATTTAAAAACACGAAAAAACTCCTAAATGTTGCTTTAAATTCAGCATTGCGAAGCGAATACTATGAGTATTTCAATGTTTTAGAATTAGTACATAAACCCTGATGATGACAAGGTTCTTGTCAAAACCGGTCGGAAAAAGTGTTCTAATAAAAAGTGGTTCAAACAAAGCTGTTTTATTTTATAAAGTTCAAATTTCACTCAATAATATACCCATTAACAAAAATAATAAATTTGGATTTTTAACAACGCTTTTTTTTCAAAAAATGGCGCTCTATTAAGATTAAATTGGAGAAAAGATTATTGTATAGTAATGGAATTGATAATTGTATTTTTGGTTTCATTATTGAATAGCAGGGTACATTTAAATCACTCTATAAAATGATAACATTTCCATAGGGTCTGCTTACGGGCGAATTATTAATTAAAATATAATATATATATTTTACTGAAGTAGTATAAGTTTTAATTGCTTTTCATAGTTAAAAAATGATGGCAATTAAAAAATTCAAATGTAGTCCATCGTTTTAAAAATCTCCCAGGGATTTTTACCCCACCCTAAACAATAAAATTTTAGCATATATTAATATGTAAGCAGTCGAAAAATTACACAGTAATTGTTAAAAGCACGCACAATCGTGAAATTGGGGTAAAATAACACCGTAGTGCGGTGATAAAGTTTTTAAAAAGACTGACGTTATGTTTATATTTAACATTTATTTGTGTACTTAATTAATTACTTCATAAAGGAATGAGAACAAAATACAAATATTTATTATAATTTTATAGTTCCAAGGACCAACGTTTTAATTGTCGCGTGTTTTATACGAGCCAAAAATAATTTTCATGAAATAACAATATATTATCAACACAAATCCTGATAAAACCATAAAAAAGTAACATATAATATTAAAGGTCTGAGACAAAGCAGTATAATGTCCGCCTCCGTAGTTTAATGGTCAGCACGCTCGGCTACCATGGTGGAGGTCCCGGGTGCGATTTCCAGAGGGGTCAAATAAATATTAGTGATTTTTTCACTCTAATATGTATTCTATATAACCCGAAAGGTGATCAGAGAAGGGCTGATCCTTTCCTTCATGTGTTAATGATCAAGATAGCACTGCGTTTATATTATGTAGTGCCCTATGCACCATAGCGTGCGGATAAAGGTTTGAATGAGACAAAGCATCTGTTTATCATTTTTATATGAAAGGAGATGGAACTTTGAGCATTCCAGAACTAACTATCTAGTATTTATAGGTGTCTCAACTTGATATGAAACATTTATGAAACGTTCCTCTTTATATGAAAGAAGTTGGGTGTCTAAGCATTCCAGGGCTTATGACCTGGCATTTGGCTGGCTTAAGTTATCATTTTATATACCTGAGTAACCGTCAGCATTCTGTCCATTGTTGAGCATCGATATTGCAATAATTAAGCAATAATAGACGATTTTGAAATCTATCATTATACTTCTAAACCTATTGAATTAAAGATTCAAGACCATTGGATATACAAAAGTTTAAAAAAATAATGAAATATGGATGTTCAATATTGGACAGCAAAGTGAACGTTACATAAGTCAACAAAGTTATAATATCGCTCACTCCTTTCAAGAACGTCATAAATCAAAAAAATTGATTTTTCAGGAGAACGTTTTTAAAGTTTAAAAATATAATACAATTTATAAAAAATAAATATCAAGCCACTTATTGAACTTTTCACTGTGCAACAATTTTTTTTGGGTAAAACCTGAGGGATTTTTCCCCATTTGAAAAATATTAAGTTTATTTAAAAAAATAACTAAACAATACATTTTCTTCAAAATGCAAAAACAACCCTTTCTGCCCTGTAGCGGGTAAATATTGAGTTAAAAATATGACACTTTTGCTGGGATATAGTACATTTTCTAAGCATTCCGAAAACACGCATAACTGAAAATTGACGATTTTTGATTTATGACGTTCTTGAAAGGTGTGAGCGATAAGTGAACAAAGTTATCATATAAGTTAGCCAGGTTGTTAGACCCGGGAAGCTCAGACTTCCATCATCTTTAATATAAAAACGAAAAATATTTCATCTCAAGTTAAGACACCTTTAACCTTTGCTCTTAAAATTACAGCAATTAAGACAAAATTAGTAGAACTGATAAACGAAATAACAAGGCAACAAAATCAACAAAGTTATTAAAAATGTATAGTCAATCAAAAGTTTCAAATTATCATTCAAATTCGAAAACAAAGTTGAAATTGAATTAATATTTCACGGAAGAACGAAGTACCCGATGTTTTAAGAATTGTTTGAGGATTCGATATTCGAACTAAATAATGGAATTTTGTTTTCAAATAATGACTTTGAAAACGTGTCAAGAAATCTCAGTTCGAACCTGAAATTTATTATCATTTATATACAATAGATAAGAAAATATTGTCTTAATTCATATTTTATGCAGACAGATATGTCTTAATATATTTTGCGCAAACGGTGCATTTGTTTGCTACCGCTTATCATGGAAATTACATGGAAAATTAACTCCAGATTTTCGATATATCGCTCACTCCTTTCAATGTAATACTTTCAATTCCCATATCGCTCACTCCTTTCAAGAACGTTATATATCAAAAATCGTCAGTTTTCAGTTGTGCTTGTTTTCAGAATGCCCAGAAAATGTACTTTATCCCAGCAAAAGCGGCATATTTTTAATATAATATTTACCCGCTACAGGGCAGAAAGTGTTGTTTTTGAATTTTGAATAAAAGGTATTATTTAATTATTTTTTCAAAGATACTAAATATTTTTCAAACGGAGAAAAAACATTCAGGTTTTGCCTAAAAAGATCTGTTGCACAGTAAAAAGTTCAATAAGTGGCTTGATATTTTTTTCTAAAACATTTTATTATATTATTAAACTTTAAAAACGATCTCCTGAAAAATCAAGTTTTTTGGTATATGACGTTGTTGAAAGGAGTTAGTGATATGTTTGTCCTAGCTGTAAACGGGTTTCTGTACATTTTGGACCCCCATAAATATATTTTATGCAAAATTACACGTCAGGGTTTGTTGAAAATATTATTCCTCCCAAAGCTATTCTCCAATTATTTGAAAATTAGACATAATGCTACAGTCCCATACGCACTTGTTTTAAAATACCCGTGTTTTTATATGTGACAGGTAAAAATATGCTTGTTCGAAAAACAGGGTGTCAACCGCAATGACAGCGCCATCTGTAAAATGTAACAGCATCAAACGCAAAACTCGACATTGTTCATGGTGGACAGCGTGCTTCTTGTCAATTGGTTTCGATGTATTAAATTGCATTGTACTTATTCATAGATTTTAAATCTTTTTATTGTATCACAAGCATTGTGAAATTTAATATATAAAAAAAATACACGTAGATTAAAAAAAAAAACAAAATAGTAAAAACCTTCCCTTAAAGCTAAGGAATCATTTATTCAATACAATTGAATTTATCGGATATGCCTAAAATATGTGCGTTTCATAAAATAAAATTAAGAATAAACTCTTTCTTTTTAAAGATTATTTATCAATAACAATAATAACCTTATCAATTTACTTTTTACAGGTTCAAGATGACAGAGAAAATAAGTGAAAAGAAATCACGATAAGCGTAAGTTATTTTCTTTATATTAAAAATCTTTGTATTGTATGCGTTTTTTTAAAAGTTAATTTAAGTTGATTTTTTTATTTATTAAAATAATTTTGTCCTGCTTTTAAGACAGTGATATAAATGTTTAATTTAATTGTACCTTAAAGAAATTAACGTAATTGCACAATTTTTCTTAAAAATATTGGCCTTTTTACATATATGAAATTATTTTTATTATCATTAAATTATTTGACTATCATCTAATTTTACATTTATTCGGAAAAAATTCCAAAAAATACTCTGAAAAAAGTTTCATGAAGCTCTAGATAATTAAAAATCGTACCTCAGCCTTAAATATTTTGATATTGGTTCAATTTTAATACAATTTTATTTATTTATTTTATAAATTAAATTAAATCTTGGTTCAAATAATTTACACCTAAAAAAAAGGATTGTCAAAAAAATTCTGAATTTTATATTTAAGTTAAATACATTCATTTATTAGATTTATGTTTTGTACTGACATTTCTTGGTGGAACTGCATTTTATAGAAAAAAATATCCACCATGTAATTTTCCCACATGAATCTTCACGTTTTCATGAATTTTCAATATTCATATTGAAATCACTACAAAGTTATTTCATTTCTTCATAAATTAATTTTATATTTTTATGATTAAAACACAATATAAATATACGGGAAGGTTTTCATTATTTTCTTTTCGCTAGCCTGACCTCGGCTTGATACCTTTCAAGCGAACACCCTCGATATACAAAGGTAGATACTATTTTATCTCAAACGCTCTAATGTGCAAAGGAAAATAGTTGTAAGTTAAAAATAGTAATTTTAAGATAAACGAGTTATAGTTTATGTATTAATTATTAAATCAGACATAGATTTTATGAGTTCACTAAGTTGTATTTTATTGTAAAAAACACATAAAAATTAAAATTGTAAAAATTGTTTCGCATTCGTTTGAAAATGCCATAACTAGGCGAAACAATTTTCACAATTTTAATTTTTACGTGTTTTATAACAAATTAATACAACTTTGTGGACTCATTAAATCTGTGTTTGATTTAGTTATTAATACATAAATTAAAATGGAGTTCTACAAATCAAACGCCAAATCAATAAACAAGTTTACTTAAACTGATGTTTTTTGGCAAAACATGTATAAAATTAATACAATTTTGCGGCTACTTGGATAATGAATATCTCGGTAAAAGAAAGAGATAGAACAAAATATGTGACTGTATATGATACAGGCCAGTTATAAAAATGATTTGAGCTATGTTACGCCAAACAGTCGCAACTTGAGTTACGACTAGTTGCCTTAACACATTAAGCGCTAGGAAAACATTAAATGGACATTGTTTTCTCCAGCCCTGGAATTCAATGAGCACTCCTCATTTCTCACCCTGTCTAAACTTTCTACACCTTGTTAATGTCCTGGGCAGCCATTTTGGGGATGAAAAAAGTGGACTAGAAATGAACACGTACGTTTTGTTTTCAAATTCGGTAACATTCCACCTGACTTTCCCATACTGAATCCAAATTCCGAGATTTACGTCAGTTTCGTATGATGGATGCGAATTTCTAAGTAGACAGATACATAAACATATCAATGGTAGAAAGAATTTTACTGTAATACGGGGTAAAGTAAAAAATAAAATATTGCAAAAAAAAAACAACTTTTCGTCACGACGCTTCCCCGTAGGGGTATTCAGATAGAGGATAGAACGCCACGCAACTTTGTCTTTGGAAACGATCTTCTCCTTTTCTCCATTAATATATCTCCTCATACATATCCGCCGATTATTCCGACTCCCAACCTGACTACTTTTAAGTATTTAAAATGCTTGATCAAGCCAAGTTTTCTCCGGCCTTCTTCTGCTTCTATTGTCAACTCCATTCATCGGTTATCGAGTTCAAAACAATTATTACAGAGTATTACATAAGAAGTCTACCTTTTGGCTAGAGAGTATTGTATCAAAATAATCAAACATGCCGTTAATTATTTCGACTCCCGACGAAACCACGCCCGAGTATTTGACATACTTTATCATGCCAATATTTTTTCCATCTTTTTCAAAGAAGGTCACCATTCTGCCTTTTTTTAACATATGCAAGGCAATATATAAGGCTCGTCCTTAGATCATTCTATCATATACAACGTTACCTAGGCCATGCCTTCGAATCGTGTTGTAGCAACCATGAATTATTTGGTCTTCTTCTAGATGCCTTTCGAGGAAGATACATGGCAATTGCTTGGTTCACAATATGATCTGGTTATCTGCGTCCAATGTTCCAATACAATCTTTTGTATCGTATCTTACATCCCGTTTCGACTGCAAACAAAAATTCAACATTGATAAAAAAATCAACTATCTTTATACATTTTTTTTTGCAAGTCACCACGAGTTACCACGATGGTGAAGTCACGTTGTAGCATACGTTTGTTCCACCGCCGTATGATAGATTCCCTCCTTATCGAGTCACGTCCGCGGCCACTCGCCAACCCCCTCCGTTCATCCCCTTAAATCTGAAAACTTTATTTTGCCCTGTTTCGGGACGTTATATACTGGGAACAAATGGATTAGGGTGGAATGTAAAAAAGTAACACAACCCACTCAGTCCAAAAAATACGATTGTCGGTACATCGCTGTAAAATCTTGTGTAAAATAAACACATACATATGTAGTCGTACATAATGTTTGACAATATTTTACTTATGACCATTTATTTATACATTATCAGTTCACAATTGCTAAAAAAAACATAATATAATAATAATATAAAACTCTTACCGCACCCCAATGGTGCATAGGGCACTGCTTCATATAAACGCAGTGTTATCTCGATCGTTTACACATGAAGGAAAGGTGATCAGCCCTCCACTTCAGGTACCAGTCCAGGGTAATATTGAATAAATATTATAGTGAAAAAATCACTTATATTTATTAAACCCCCCTGGGAATCGAACCCGGGACCTCCAGAACGGTAGCATGACCATTACACTACGGAGGCGGACAAAAAAAAACAGCTGCGAAAAAATCAAACACTGATAGTTGAGTCCGCTAAATGGTATTTAATTGTTGAAAAAAACATAAGAAATAATTTGTGGACAATTTAGTCTCGTTGTTAGGGCATTTTCAAACGAATCACATTCGTTTGAAAATGCCTTAACAAGGCGAAACTATTGTCACAAAATTTATTTTTGTGCATTTTTTAACGATAAAATACAATTTTGTATACTCAAAATTTAATGTATAAATCAAAATGGATTTTTACGAATTGAACGCCAAATCTTTAAATAAAAAAAATTGGAGCTATTAATCAAATTATAATTTCAATTCTACTTGGCAAATATAATTTTTTATTAAAATCTATTACAAAACGTGTTTCGATGCATGCCGCATCATTTTAAACACAGTATGTGCATAAGTCAAGCTTAGTCTAAATTTTAATTTTAAGAAAATGTAGTAATCACCAAATAAAATGTAAATAAATAAATGCAAAGACATAAGCATAAAATGACTGCCGAATCAATTAATAAGGCTTTTATAGTAATTTTGTTAGATTCCACTTTTTTTGTAATACTACTACCCATTATTCATTTGAATTATGTCCTGCCGAATACCAGGATACAAGGACTGAGGATGTTAAGCCAAGGTGTCACTAGCATACATAATTTAAATCCTGCAAATATGCTGGAGGACCTCACATAATTTATCCTTTTTTTAGCTTGGACGAGGGATGTTTGGTATAATAAAATATTCATTTGAAAAGGGTACCTGTGCTACAAAACGTCTAATGGCATATTTTACTTTATTTTTTTGACTTATTATGTTTTTTTCTTTGACTGCTAAAGTATTCTTCTTTTTATCCTTATTTGCACGCAATGGTGCATTGCATAGTATTGACGTAGTGTTATCTTGATTGTCACTTGCATGAATGCAAGGTAACTATTCCTGCGTATAGGGATCAGTCCAGGCAGTGGCGTGCATAGAGTTTTTAATCAGAGTAGGCAGTACGTAATAGGCACTGGTCGCGTTTTTATATGGAAAGTGAGTAATACAGGATACGCACTGCTTTTCTATTTTTATAAAATGCACGCCACGAGTCCAAGGTAATAAATATTACATACATATTTGAGTGTAAAATCAATAATATTTATCTTCACCCCCCCCTGGAAATCGAACCCGGGACCTCGATTACGGCAGCTATACACGCTAACTTATAAACTAAATCAGAAAAAAATATAACGACTTAAGATGTCTTATTTAAAATATCAATATTTATCAAAACCATGTAATTTCTAAAAGTTGTTAAAACAATATTTTTTTGTTTTGTATTCATTTATGATTTATTTACCCTACAACTGATAATTCAATTAAATTAAAAGATAATTTATAGAAAATGCAATTTTTAAATGAAAATATCGATAAGTTAGATATTTTCATTTAAAAATTGAAAGAAGTTAAATATCGATAGTTTTGTACTGACATTTCTTGGTGGAACTGCATTTTATAGAAAAGAATAAGTCCTAAACCCATAGTTTTTTTCAATAAAAATGTTATTTGATAAGTGGAACTGCATTTAAAAGAATATAATAAGTAATAAGTATAGTTTTTGATAATCATCAGATATCACCAGTCTGATGATGTCGGTTAAGACGAAACCCGGTGGCTGGTAAAATAAAATTTATGTGGAAAGAGCTACAAACGTATTTTTTCAAAATTCTTTACCATAAAAGAGGACGTAATGATCGTCGGGTATGTATGAGGAGATGCATGAATGTAGAAGAGGCAAAGAATGTTTGCAAAGACAGAGTGGTGTGGCGTTCGATTCTCTCTGCCTACCCTTGCGGGAAAGCGGCGTGATGGTTAGTTAGTTAGTTAGTTTAAAAGAGGACGTGAAATTTAGGCAACATAAAATAAATAACAGCATTCCAAATATAACTTTATTTGAGTTTAAGCCCCCAACATGTCATCGTAAAAATTACACGGTATTCATATCGTATTTGTATGTTGTTCGGCAAATCGTCAAACGACATACCGAATATATTATCGATTCAACACCATACTCATGTAAGCGTGTTGTATTTAAAAATCTCATCTCATCCACAACATGACAATTGGATAATGGATATCAATCATCTCAATTGAATAAATTCACTGCTTGATTTCATAAAATAAACATCGCTAATGGCCGCGTAATGCTATTATACCGCTCAATACCTACTAAAATATTATTATCACGAGCTCACAAACAGTAAACATAAAATTTTTAGTTATGTATATATATATATATATATATATATATATAAATATATATATATATATATATATATATATATATATATATATATATATATATATATATATATATATATATATATATATATATATATATATATATATATATATATATATATATATATATATATATATATATATATATATATATATATATATATATATATATATATATATATATATATATATATATATATATATATATATATATATGTATATATATATATATATATATATATATATAATATATATATATATATATATATATATATATATATATATATATATATATATATATATATATATATATATATATATATATATATTTACATATATTTATATATATAATATATATTGTATAGTTTAACACTTTTATAACGACTTAGTGAGTTTTATTTTATTACACACGACTTGTTTCGAAAACTAACAGATGTTTTCATCTACAGGTGAAAAGTAAAACTATTGTAGATGAAAATATTCGTTTGATAATGCCCTAACAAAGCGAAATAATTGTCACAATATATTTTTTTGTGTTTTTGTTAATAAAATATAACTTAGTAGACTCAAAAAATCTGTGTTTGATTTAAAATTAATACAAAAATTAAAATGGAGTTCTACAAATTAAACGCCAAATCAATATATAAATAATATACTGTTTGAAATCTTAAAAAATTTACAATTTTTTAATTAATGAGAAATATTTTCTCATTTATTGATTCGGCAGTCACTTTGTGGTAAAAACCTATCCATTTTTAATTAAAAATTTTACTAAGTAAATCCCTTTATTTCTTAAAATCTACAGTGAGACGTGTTTCGATGGTGTCTGAAAAGGATGCGGAATGCATTGAAACACGTGTCAAAGTAGATTTCAAGAAAAATTGGTACATACTAAGTACAACAGTAGACTCAAAAAATCTGTGTTTGATTTAAAATTAATACATAAATTAAAATGGAGTTCTACAAATAAACGACAAATCAATAAATAAATAAATAAACCCTGTAGTTATAAATAAACCCTGAAGAGGGCAACAGGCTGTTGCCGAAACTAGTTGGTTAATAAAAATGTGAGTGGATCAGAACACAAAGTATTTTTATTTCTCGAAATAATAAAATATAATAAATAAATAAAAAATAAAATAAAACCCTTACCGTACCCAAATGGTGCATAGGGCACTGCTTCATATAAACGCAGTGTTATCTCGATCTTTTACACATGAAGGAAAGGTGATCAGCCCTCCACTTCAGGTACCAGTCCAGTGTAATATTGAATAAATATTAGAGTAAAAAAATCACTTATATTTATTAAACCCCCCTGGGATTCGAACCCGGGACCTCCAGAACGGTAGCCGAGCATGCTGACAATTACACTACGGAGGCGGACATATATAATATCATTAATTGCATGCACTACTGCAATACTGCAAATAATATTAATATCATTAATTATATCAGACACTGGATTATTTATCTCGCAGATGAGGTGTAAAAACAATACACTTTGAATATGAAACATCTTTGAAATGCGCAAAAGTTTTACATTTTCACGACAGCACCCAACATACATACTTGTGATTAAGCTTCCTGAAATAATTCTGACATTACGAGTCATTTAAAATATTAATTAATCAAAGCTAATGGATTTCATCCACATGATAAATTAACAAGAAAATAAGATAAAATATTAAGCTTCAAATTTACAAGGTACCTACTCATAAATTAAATTCAAAGGAAAACATGTTGTTGTGAGATTGGATGAGTCTAATTATAATTTAGCTTTTTTTATAATTTATGAATACGTTGTGTTTCGAATCACGACTATTTATTTTCAATTAATTTTTTTATTTTCTTACTTAATATTTTTTTGATTGTAGACAGTTTTTTTTTTATAATTTGGAGTATGAAAACGATAACATTAAAAAAGGGAAAAATTAAAGATTTATTTACTAAGCATATGAAACTAAAAAAAAAATATTTTTGCTCTGTTAAAAAATATTAAGTACGTATTTTACGTAATAAATATAAGCTGAAAGTTGACTAACAAAATATTTAAAATTATGAAAAATTGTTAAAAGTCATACAAAATATGTTTACTTTGTGGTAGTATCTAATAATGTCCGCCTCCATAGTGTAATGGTTAGCGTGTTTAGTTACCGTGCTGGAGGTCCCGGGTTCGATTTCCTGGGAGGGGGGTTAGCTTAAATGTTAGTGATTTACACTGTGATATTTATTTCATATTACCTTGGACTGGTCCCTCAAGCTCAGGAGCGATCATTTTGCCTTCAAATAATTAACGATCAAGATAACACTGCGTTAATACTCTGCAGTGCCTTATGCGCCATTGGGTGCGGATAAGGGTAAGATCAATATCACTTTCAAAAAATCTATTGTGACACGTGTTTCTATACGTTCCGCAGTTTAAAAATGATGCGAAATGCGTCGAAACACATGTCACAATAAATTTAAAGAAAAATTGGTATGAACCAAGTAAATAATGTGAATAAAGTAAAAATTGGTGAATGTTACACGTGTGTAAAGTTATCACTCAAACCAGTCTATGACGGTCGTCAGCCCCGTAAATGCCCAGACTTCCATATTCTTCTTCATCTTTGATGAGATGTCAAAAAATAAGTAAAGCTTAAATTAAAATGTATTTAGCCATATTCGACTTATATCAACGCATGAATCTTTTGTCAATATTTTATTTGAGCGAATTTGCCACCAAAAATCAGTTTAATTATAAGAAATTTGCGTGTAAATGACGCATGACGCTAACAACTCAACACTCCAAATATAATTTTCTCTCGGATTGTATTTTAACACGGGCTATTTTTCACTCCACCGCACTGTGGGCGCACCACCGCATTGCCGGTCATTTGTAATCGTTAAAAACTAACATAACACACAGACGGACATCTAACATTAATCCGGCTCTATCTCCATTTATACCAGCGACTGGCTCGGCCACATGTGGCTTATATCGTTATTAAATAACATCACTATTCGGACAATAATTTATGTCCGATATTTAGAGAATGCAATGGAATTTTACAGGCATTGTACCATTATCTGAAAACTGATATATTTTCCATATTTTTTTGACATCTCAACACAGATAAAGAAGAATATAGAAGTCTGGACAATTACGGGGCTTACGACTGTCATACGCTGGTTTAAGTGAACACTTACCACACGTGTAACATTCACCAATTCTACCCATTATTGACAACCACATCACTCAAATTCTTGGAAGTTCTATATAAATATATAAATGAACCAATTGTGTAATATTGTTCTTGAATCAATTGAACTTCACTAGAGACATCTATTGGTGAGATGAAAAAATGCTTTTTATTGAGGAGAATATTTACCAATTCAATCCATGATTGACAATTACACTACTCAAATTCTTGGAAGCTCTATACATATGATACAATTTTTAAACATTGTACAAGAATCACTAGAACTTTTCACGAGAGACATCTATTGCTGAGATGAAGATGCTTTTTATGGGAGCAGATCCAAGCATTCGTTATTTAGAATGCGGACCTTACATACAAATATAAGAGTTTCTGAATAGAATAGAATGACAGAAAACTTTCTTTCGTCATCTTTTCATGTAAAATAAATAAGTATTCTGTTTTTTTTGGCCCACAAAAACGGAAGTTAACATGTACGGAAAGGCTCTATTCACGTTTTCACATAATAAAAATCTAAGGCAGATATGAACCCTTAGCACAATGAGGTGATTCATAGGGGTCTAGGAGTAAATAGGTCAATCATGATAAGTCGGTATTAACTACCCTCTAATGCTGAAACTTTCTTAGTGTTTCACGGCCCACAAAAACTAAGTTATTTCAACCCTTCACAAGATTAACGCACAGAAAGTGTTTTCATATTGTGCATAATGTATTTCACTGGATTTTAAGTTTCAGCCATTAATTTCCTTGTGTCACATCGAGAAATGTCGTGTTAAAGAATATTTTTTTTCTTTATTTATATTTGTATGGTATTTTACTATGGAGAACTTAATTCAACGGCTGACTGGAGGTATATTGGGTGTTAATTATAACTAGTCATAAATAAGGGTTTCACGATTAAATCAAAATGATCAATGAAGTAGAACAGGTCACGATCTGTGATGTTTATGTGTATTATTACTGATATTTTTCAAATTCACTTTTCATTAATACTCGTAGTAGCCATCGGATGGCAGATATGGGAAAATATATTTTGAAATAGAAATCAAATATGTAAGGTTTTAATATGACAATTGGACAATTTAACGTATTTTCTTATTTTTTATCCCTATTTCAAGAAATATTTATGTGAAAATAACATCAGTTTACATAAAAATGGATTTGATGTGACATTAAAATGACTGTAGGTGGTATTTACTTAACTACATCTGCTGTTAATGTGAAAAATACTAGATTAGGTCAATAAATTAATGTTGGACCTAGACATAAGAGAGCGTAATAGACATTTTTCTCTTAAAACTAGGCCTATCATATTCATGCTTTCTTTTACACAGAGCTTAGATGACGAGACTAAAAGCCAGCTTTTCTTGTATGAGGTTTCGCTTAAAAAAATAAAAAAAATATATATATGTATATATATATATATATATATATATATATATATATATATATATATATATATATATATATATATATATATATATATATATATATATATATATATATATATATATATATATATATATATATATATATATTTATATATATATATATTTATACACTTCATTTTCTTGTCAAATTATTCCTGGCCACAGGAATAATGTCATCAGCCCATCATTTTTGGGGTCTCATTTTTCGTCCATAGATCTCTTATTTAGGATTCTGCATGTCCATCTGTTGGTTTCCGGACTATCCACATGAGCTACCTATTGGCACTTTGACTATTCAATACTTTTTATTATTTCGCCTATTTTTGTTTGGCGCCTGATTTCCACTTTTGAAATTTTATCAATCAGAGAATATATATTTATATTTAAAATAAAATATTTAAAAGGTTAATACTTCTATCAACAAAATTTATTGTGATGCGTATTTAAATGGAAACAACATTTTACCCAAATCTGGTATAAAATACAAACGTTGAACGCATAATGTTGAACTACGTAACCGTCATTTTTCGTTTCAGGTGTATATTATACGTTATTGGTTATGTTAATTTATGTATGTATTCTGCCCTCTAAATGTTACTTTGAATAATTAACGCGTTTAAATGTACATTTCCCACATTTTAAAACATTTCATCTGACGGCATTTTGGCGACCCCAAAATTTAACCCAGCAATCATCCCTTAAATCTAATTAACGTAACACGGGTAGACAAATTCGATAAGACACCCCCTTTTGATTTCCCAACTTTGCTGTTTTAATAATTATACCCCAGATACCTATGTAGACACAAATTATATACCCATCGGAATATTCTAATAAGTTGTTCGCTGAACAGAATAATGTTATTTTAATTAATATTATTTTCTTGTAATTAATTAATATTTATTTTTATTTTTTATTTAATGACTAAGTTGTAACATACAGTGATAGATTGTTTATAAGAATCCGTATAACATTTCATTTTTCTAATTAAATGTTTTACTAAGTATGTACCAATTTTTCTTGAAATCTACTGTGACACGTGTTTCAATGCATTCCGCATTATTTTCAGGTACCATCGGAACACGTCTAACTGTAGATTTTAAGAAATAAAGGTATTTACTAAGTAAAATTCTTAATTAAAAATTGATAAGTTTTACCACGAAGCGACTGCCGAATCAATAAATGAGAAAATATTTCTTATTAATCAAATAATTGTAAATATTTTAACATTTCGAACAGTATATTATATATACTTTCTTTTGTTGAAATCTATCCCTCACTTTTCATCATAACATCTTATACTTGATTTTTTCTACCTTTCTTCTCCTAACTCCTTCTATGATCCTTCTTAATTATTTATATTTTTCCGATATAGCAGCTACAGAAGAATAAAATATTGTGATTCATAAATTTTTCATACTCAGTGTATATTTTTTTTTGTTCTGTACTTGTGAATCAGGACTATCAGCTAACTATTTTTAAAATAGTCTTGTTTTATGTTGATATCTCATCAAAGATGAAAAAGAATATGTTAGACAGTGAATTTTCAGGGTTTACGATCTGTGATGGTCTCGCTTAGGTGATCACTTTATACTAGTGTAATATTTATCACTCTACCCACGATTGATTGATTGATAGCTGTTTAAATAACAAATTTGGACCTGTATCACTGTCTGTTTTGTTTATATTGTAAGATTCATATCCTCCCAAGTACAAATATCCTATTTGCATATATATATATATATATATATATATATATATATATATATATATATATATATATATATATATATATATATATATATATATATATATATATATATATATATATATATATATATATATATATATATATATATATATATATATATATATATATATATATATATATATATATATATATATATATATATATATATATATATATATATATATATATATATATATATATATATATATATATATATATATATATATATATATATATATATATATATATATATATATATATATATTATATATATATATATATATATATATATATATATATATATATATATATATATATATATATATATATATATATATATATATATATATATATATATATATATATATATATATATATATATATATATATATATATATATATATATATATATATTAAAATCGCTCAAACTTTTCTTTTTATTTTTCTTGAAATCTCATTCAAAATATCTATATTTTTTTCCAAAGATTTTTATGAGTGTTTTCAGAATTGAATTAAATAAAGAATTTTTATTAAAACAGAACATTTTCTGGACTTTTATTCGACTGATATTAAGGAGAAAATATGGAACATAAGGATACAGAAAATAATTAATGAATCCTGGAAAGTCTCGAACATAATTGCACTTAAGTATCATTACGTTTTCTATAAGACTTGATTCCAAAGCTTGAAGAGTTTTTTTCTATATTTTTATTACAATCTTAATAAAAGGCAATCAATCTTTTTTTAAGTTTCTATCATTATTTTTCTTCAAAATAAATGAATACTTGAGCTTTGAATGAATGTTATTAAATATTAGGGATTATTGATAATAATATCGAACAAAAGACAAAATGTAAAACAAAAATATTATACACTTGCCATAAAATTGTAAATGGGTTTTTTTAAATATTGCTTTCTAAAACAAATCCCTCACTCCTCCTTAATCAAAAATCGTCAATTTTAAGTTGTGCATGTTTTCGGAATGTCCAAAATATGTACTATATCCCAGCGAAAGAAGCATATTTTTAACTTAATATTTACCTGCTACAGGGCAGAAAGTATTGTTTTTGCATTTTGAAGAAAAGGTATTGTTTAATTATTTGTATTATATTTTTAAACTTTTAATACGTTCTCCTGAAAAATCAAGTTTTTTTTTTATATATGACGTTCTTGAAAGGAGTGAGCGAAATGTCACAAATATACGTATAATTTTTTTATTAAAAGTAAAACACTTGCAAATAACTAATTTTTGAGTTGATAATGCATAATAAAAACGATTAGTTTCGAAAACTACAGATGTTCTTATCAACATATGAAAACACAAAAAGTTTACATAAGCTTATTAATAAAGTAAATAATTCGCACATAATATACGAATACAAGAATAATTAAAATTGAAAATTGTGATATCTTTTTTCAGTATTCATATATTTTTATACTTAAGTTTTGTACTGACATTTCTTGGTGGAACTGCATTTTATGTAATAAAATAACATCTTTATAAATTTCTCCATAAACTCGTATATAATATTTGACCAGTGATCGGGTTTCGTCATTACCGATATCATTAGACTGGTGGGAGGCTAGA
Source organism: Brachycentrus maculatus (assembly GCF_059751285.1). Classification (NCBI taxonomy): domain Eukaryota; kingdom Metazoa; phylum Arthropoda; class Insecta; order Trichoptera; family Brachycentridae; genus Brachycentrus; species Brachycentrus maculatus. Next base: position 105,666 of record NW_028281287.1, on the reverse strand, counting down.
CTTAATTTTATGTTACATAAATTATATATATATAAACGAGTATATAAAGCAGAGGTTGAATCGATTTTACATAAAAAAAATATTTTAAATTTTACACAAAATGAATTTGAATTGTGTGAAATTGTTTTTATTATAACAAAAATTTCTTTTTTTTTGCACGATTTCATTAAAAAAATTATAGTAATGGATTTTTTAAGTAAATTAAGATTTAACTGTGGAAAAAATTATGAATTTTTTATTTTGTTATATTCATTTGTTTTTTTTTTAGATTTCAAATAGTGTATAGGGAACGAGTGATATCACAAAGGGAAGTAAATTGCCCTGTGCTCCGAATTCCTGATTTGAAGGGAAATATATTTGTGGGGTACTAATAGCGTGTTAAATGACTAATTGAGTATACAAATCCCTTGCACTTTGTTTGAGTCTCTTAAGGGAAGTTTAATTATTAATTTGGAGTTAAATTCGTGAAAACGGTTTAATTATTTCCTTCTTAAAAATATTAAGCAGTATTAAATCAAATACATTTATTAATGTGATTATTTCTTGATCAAATTTATAACTTAAAAAAAAAAAATATATATACTTATATCGAAGGAGCCTTATCAATTACGAACCATCCATTGATTTTATTTAATATGTGAGTTTTAATATAAATTGCTCTGCGAGAAAATAAGTCTGAGTACATTTACTTATATTTTTTTTTTACAAAAGTTGATAGTTTGTATATAACCACTCCAAGATTTTTGTGTTCCGGTTTCAAGACATATGCGTCTCTTCATCAGGACAATCACTTAAACAGCATGGAAACAAAACTACACGTCACTACCGTTGCACAATTCTCACACTTATCACCACATACAATGTTAATCACATACGATTTAGGAAATAAATAAATGATACATAAGGAAAATTAATTTACAACATTTTGAGTGTGTCCAAATCCTTGTTTACAAATCTGGATTATCTCCAATTATAGGAGTAACTTTTCATATTATTAATATAAGTATTTTAAGAAGTTTATATTATAATAATATAAAACGAGACCTTTTATTGGAGGTAATCCAGATTTGTGAACAAGTATTTGGAAACACTCAAAATGTTGTAAATAAATAAACTGGTCAAATTAAAAGCTAAAATAATAAAAATGAAAATGATATTTTCTGGCATTTCTCATGTATGTGATTGTAATCCAGGATTCGGACCTCACATACTAATAAAAGAGTTTTTGCTAAATAAATAGCTTCTTTTCAATTTCTTTTCATCTCACCAATAGATGTCTCTAGTGAAGTTCTAGTGATTCAAGAACGATGTTTCAAAATTGGTTCATATATATAGAACTTCCAAGAATTTCAGTAGTGTGGTTGTCAATAATGGGTAGAATTGGTGAATGTTACACGTATGTAAAGTGATCACTTAAACCAGCCTTTGACGGTCGTCAGCCCCGTAAATGCCCAGACTTCCATATTCTTCTTTATCTTCGATGAGTAGTAAAAAAATAATAGGAATATTAATAATGTAAAGTACTAGTGTATATTCACTTAATGTAAGAGAATAACAGTTTATGTATTTTGTAAACGTCAATTTGTGTGAACGATGTTACAGTGTCGTTTAGATAACATCTCCAACGATCACATAGTCTACGTGTTGTACGTACGCAAAGTTATTTGTGACGTGAACGTTCAGCTACGATTTGTAAAACATTTAAAAGCTTTTCATATTTACAATTCAAGAGTTTTGTTTAATTTAAAAAAAAAAAAATCTATGTAAAAGAGAGAAAAAAATACATTAAAAATAACGTTCATATGACATTTATTTTATTGCTTCATATAAAAAAATTACCACTCGTTTTATTTCTGCATATCGTAGTCGTACGGGAGAAAGTGACCAACTGAAAAAACGTTAAATGTTCAGAAGGGCTATTTAAGTCACTATTACTTGGCAATAAAATAAACATCAATGCAGTTAGTCATTTTTTTATACTTCTAATATATTATACTTCCATGTTTAAAATCCTTTGGGATTTTTTTTCTCGGCAATATTATGCTAGTAAATATCAAATTGTCAATGATCACGTTTTTGTAAAAAATGCACTTGGTCACTTTTTCCTGTATGACTACGATATGTTTGTTAAATACATATACATGTTTAAATACAAATTAACATTCATTTACAAGTTCATAAACATAATCGATGTTTTTTTTGCAGAGACCCTCAAAAGCCAAGAAGCCACCTTTGTGTCTTGTCGGTGGAGTTCTTTTTGTACAAGTTTGTTTTATACTTTGATATTGATCTATTTTAACATGATATACACAAAAAAATAGCACTTATTCATTCTTTAATTTGGTCTCTGGGCAACTCAATAAAAAATTCTAAGAATTATAAGAACTTAGTTTAAATCAAAAAATAATAACTAGGATTTTATTATTTTTTTACATCTCAACATAGATGAAGAAGAATTTGGAAGTCTATTTATTATTTTTCACTACACTACCTACGTATTTAACTTGCCGTGTATAGTTTTCAAAATTATTCCCTTTCAAACTAGAAATCATGCACTCAATCGCTTTACACGAAAAGCGTAACGTATTAGGCCAAAAATAATTCTATTTTTATGTTAATATCGTATGACAAAATGTTCCCTTGTTCCGAGAAAATATTTTGAATCGGAATTTCGGCGTAACAAATCACAGGGCTGTTCACACGCACGTTCCACCCCTACCCTAGTTCCGCGAAGGAGAAACAAAACCCAAACTAGCAACGAAAGTTCCCCAATAACCCACCCCTCGGGCGGTTTGACTCCTACAGTGGCAGACGTTTCAGAAAACCACACATCCCTGTTTCACGACCGACTTACTTTATAGCCGTACTAGGAATATATTATTTATTTAAAATATTTCAAATGTAATTCTTGATACGTAAGCAAAAAAAAATAGTACATTTTCTTAATAATTTATTTATTTCTCTTGGTACATAATGACTCAAAATTCTAGATCCAGAGTGATAAAGTACAATGCCGTAATTCAATTTTACTTTATCACTCTTTTTCACTCACCGAGATTAGAGTAATATAGGTTTAATATAGGTTTTACCCGTCTCTTCATCAGGACAATCACCACACCAGCATGAAAACATTACCACATACACGTCACTTCATAGCACTATTCACACATTTATAACTTCACAAAATATTGATATGATAGTGTAGTAATCTCTCAGTGATTGGTTTTATACTAAAATTGCTAACATTTTTGTAATAAAAAAGTACAAAAAGAATTTATTTATTCATCTAGGAATATACCTATGTTATAAACGTACTATCATTTAGCGTGTCATTCATACAATATGTAAGTAATTTCAGAAACGAGTTTCCTCCTTAATGGAGCGTATAGTGCGTATTAAGGGGTGTGTAAAATTTATTTATAAACTGGTATAATTAACAAAATAATAGAACAAAGTTTAAGCAAAAACAGTCGCTAGCATAAGCAATTATTATTAATGTTTTAATTATTGACTTTATTTCATTATACACAAAATATTTAAATAACATACTCTTTTAAGAAACACAAACAACATGTTATTAAAAGTTGGTATCAAGTTATGATAAATTAGATTTGAACCAGAATCTTTGACTCTGGTGACTTTGAGTCTATGACACTAATCACAGGACCACAAACTTTTCTAATTGTTAATTTTTTTGGGTATGGATTTGTCTTTCAAAAATGAAGTAAACGAAAAAATATGCTTTTTTTATATTGTAGATTGAATGTTAAAAACACATATTTTTGTGACATTTGTTTCGCTTTATTGTGGAATTTTCAAACTAATGTATGAATTAACAACATTTAACATATAAATTGAAATAAAGTTCTACAAATTTAACTCCAAATCCATAATACTATTTTTATGATAACACAATGAATATGATTTTCGATAAAAAAATATATTTATTTGTGTATTGTAACGTAAACGGCTTTAAAAATGTTATTTTTTTCCAAAATTTGACTAAAACTAACTGATATTTAAAAAAAATAGCTTTTATTGTTTTTATTTAAATATTTAACATTTACTTTGTGGAAACGAAAAACGATTAAAATATCAAAAAATATGGATAAAGAATAAATATTGTCGAAAAAAATTATGATTTTGAAAACCACTTGTGTAGATTGTGTTCTTATACAAGTGGTTTTAAAAGTATTCTTTTACAAGTATTTTATTTTTATATTTAAATCAGGTCAACTATAGACTGGGAATGTAGAGAATGTGTGGGATCTATAAAGAGAATGGTTATTCTAAAACCGGTAGTCGTGAAGTAAAGTTTTTAAGCTGCATTACATTAAGTCAACAATTACTGATAAAGAGAGTGATATATCACTACAAAAGTAACAAATCTTTTGAAATACAAAATAAAATTAGTGTAAGCGAAAAAAAATCGAGAAAAATGAGAGCATATACAACGTGTTTGCATACATCAATAAACTCAAACTGGAATAAATTTTTTAATATAGAAATGAATCATTAACTGAGTTTTACATAGATTCACCAATCTGCTTTCAAGCGGTCTAAATTCAAAATATAATTCATATAAGAAAAAAAATCTAGATACGTTATATGAGAGCATATACAAAACATAAACATTTGTTATTTTTTGACATCTCATCAAACATGAAGAAGAATATGAAAGTCTGGGCATTTATGGGGACGACGACCGTCATCGGCTGGTTTAAGTGGCCACTTTACACACGTGTAACATTCACCAATTCTACCCATTATTGACAACCACACTACTCAAATTCTCAGAAGTTCTATATATATGAACCAATTTAGAAACCTTGTTCTTGAATCACTAGAACTTCACTACAGACATCTATTGGTGAGATGTAAAGAAGCTTTTTTTATTAAGCAGAAACTCTTATATTAGTATGTGAGGTCCGAATCCTGGATTATAATCACACACATGAGAAACGCCAGAAAATACGATTTTTATTTTTATTATTTTTTTTAAGCTTATAATTTGTGTAAAGAAGCTTTTTTATTAACCAGAAACTCTTATATTAGTATGTGAGGTCCGAATCCTGGATTATAATCACACACATGAGAAACGCCAGAAAATACAATTTTAATTTTTTTTTTAAGCTTATAATTTGTGTAAAGAAACTTTTTTACTAACCAAAAACTCTTATATTAGTATGTGAGGTCCGAATCCTGGATTATAATCACACACATGAGAAACGCCAGAAAATACAATTTTCATAATTATTATTTTTTTTAAGCTTATAATTTGAACAAGTATTTGGACACACTCGAAATGTTGTAAATATACATATGTTCCCATAGTTCTTGAAACTTGTCGTGTTTACGTACATTAATAAAGTCAAAACTGGAATGATTATTATTTCTTAAAATGTAGAAATGAATCATTAAACCGAGTTCTACATAGATTCACCAATATATTTTCAAGCGGTCAAAATTCCAAATACATTTCATTTAATATGTAAATTCATCTGAGCCAAAAAAAAATCGAGATATATGAGAGCGTACACATAACATATATGTACTCGTATAGTTCTCGAAACTGTTGTGTCTACATACATTAATCGACTAAACATTGGATTATTTTTTATTATTTTTTTATATACAATTGAATAATTAAATCGAGTTCTACGTTGATTCACCAATCTGCTTTTAAGTGGTCATAAAAATATAAAATAACTATTTCGATTTTCCGTACAAATTTCATTTCAGCACTTTCTTTGTTATTCAACTTTTTATTACTTGAAAAATACTTTGGTCTTTCAACGTGTATAGTGGTTTGGTCCGCCTCCACATTTTCGTGTCTAGAACGTTGCTATCACAGCATAGTTAATTATTTTTAGCATATTTATCCTGGTCTGGCATCTGAAGGGTTGGCAAAACTGTCCCCTTTTGCCTTTTCATAATTAAATCAAATGGAATTTTTAACGAATATATTCATCAGGAACATAGTTGGAAAATATTCGTAATACTCTGGTGGTTTATGAAGGAATGAGATTTAAAAAAAAATCCTTAATATAATAATTATTCTTTTTAAACTCATCTTTACAAAATGGTGTATAGGGCACTGCATCGAATGGAGTCAGTGTTATATTGAACGTTATGTATATGAAAACAAGGTTATTATTACTGTGCTTCAAGTACAAGTCCAGTAATATTAAATGGATATTATAGTGAAAAATCCCTCGGAGAACTCAGTTATCAAGTGATGTTACAATATTCTTATTCATTTTTAGGTTAAGTTTGACTGAGAAAACACCAAGTTCTAAGTAAAACACAAATTAAAAATGGAAAGATTTTACCACAAAGTGCCTGCCGAATCCATCAATTAAAATATTTGTATTTAATGATTTCTTGAAGGAGATTAATTAAATAAAACTTGAATATTGAGTAGCCCAAAGATGAAACTAGTCATAGAGTAGTTAATTACTTTAACTAATTATTCCAAAATGGCAGCTAAGGCAACAGGGTTTGAGTCTCATCTTTTAATTTTTTTATTTAGATTGTAAATGATAATTAAACAAAAACTTAAAATTATTACAATTTTCATTTTAAATATTTGTAATTAAAACTATGAACTATGATGCCTTGCGGACAGAGTGATTACTTTGACCTTTATTCGTTCCTTCGAACATCTATCGTACATCGTTTTGCTACACATTCATCTAAAAACTCGCATTTATTAGTGCCTATATGGAATTCACGCTACTGATTTACAATTACGTGTATAAATTTCTATCTGTCGAATGAAAAATGGCCCATGATTCGTTCAATTTCTTAAATATTTATAAATCCATTCTTTTGTAGAGTCTACTTGTATGATTTCAATTTTGTCTTGTGTGGAATGTTGTATTTCAAAAAGACGCAAGTCATCTCCCATAATAACTAACGTACGTAATGACTATATAACCATATGATATATTTGTAATATGTGACCTTCTAACGCTGACTTATTTATCAATAACTCTTTGTAATATTAACGAAAGTCAATTAGGCTTCTCTTTCAAAAACGGTAAAAATTAAAATTTCTTTTAAAAATTTTTTTGCATTAAAAAAATCGAAGTTAAATCATGTATTAATATGTGTATATTTATATATTTATATGTGTGTGTATAAATATACATATATATATATATATATATATATATATATATATATATATATATATATATATATATATATATATATATATATATATATATATGTATATATATATATATATATTAATATATATATATATATATGTATATATATATATATATATAAATATATATATATATATATATATATATATATATATATATATATATATATATATATATATATATATATATATATATATATATATATATATATATATATATATATATATATAAATAATTATCAATTCGTTAGACCCTTGTTATTATAATACTATTAAACTTACGAAAAAAATTATACATATTGGTTGAATTATAAGTACTATACTAGAAGACGCCTAAAACACATTTTTTATGAAACTTTTTTTAAAACCTGTTTTATTTACAGTCCAAATATTTATTCACTTATCTGGTTGTACCGAAGAGCTAAGTATAAATGACACACGATAACATGGACCATTCGTCCATTGGATCAAGTATAGAAGAATATGAATTTGATTGCGGGAATAATCATTAAAACAATAAATTTAATATCACAAGTTTTGAATATTTAAAAATATAAATGCCAAAATACTATTAAAAGGAATATTTTTTTTGCATGAATTATAAATTGCACGAAATATCAAGTTATGGAGTGTGACATTGTTGTGTGGGGTTTTCCAATCCCCCTCCACGGTTTACGTAGGTTAAAAACGGCTGTTTTTAGCTTGGTCGCTGTAACAGAGCGTTGTTAGATGCGTTTATATTTATCGTATTGTGATTCCTATTCTGCGGCCTTCACAACTATTGCTTCCTATAATTTTCCGTGGGTACAATTCAATCGTTGATTACACCATCATCGCGCAGTACTTAATTACTTAATGTGGATGAATGGTACATTGTGCGAGGTATTGAATACGAATTACAAAAGACTCTCAATTAATACGAGTAGCTACGTGTTTCAAATAACAAGTATTTTTTCCTGGTGTTATGTAAAAAAAAATATTTACTTCAATTCTACAATAATAAATTGTTTAATGTATTGGTTAATTTTATAATATTGTAAATAAATACATTTTTTGAAGCAAAACTTCTTAGTTGGCGATTCGAAAGTTGATGCATGAACGAAAATTGTTTTAAAAATAAATAAAATTTTAAGGACGCGTGCCTATTTTTAGGCGTATTTCGTTATATGAGAGGGAAAATCTGCTATCTCTCTCGGTCTCTTACACTGAATCTCAATACTTAATTATCTCTTACAGTAACTTTAGTAATAAAAAAATCATGAATTTTATAAAGGGTGGAGTCGAAAAATATCTAAAGAAAAGAAAATGATATGTGATAAGATCATTAAATGTTCTTAAGCTTATGAAATTACTTTTTAGATAGTAGCAACAAGGTTAGAGTTCTAAAATCTGAGTTAAGGTTGCGATCTTAATAGTTCGATTTCAGAATGGCTGCTTTAGAAGTCGGACGTCTTTATGCGCCCGATTTTTTCTTGAAAAAAATATTGAAATTCGACTTTTTAAAAGAAATATATTGAAAAATGTTTTTTTTTAATTTTTTAATCTCCTTAATTAACTAAAACAAATATTTTCAATCAATAATGTGAGATATTGCCAAAGTTTAAATAAATTTAGTCACGATTTATCATATATTAATCCTTAAGACTTACAGTGACCCCCTTTCCAACTATTTAAAAATACTGTATTTGATTAATGAAATTTCATCGACTTGAAAAGTACCTAACTAAACAGCCTTAACTATAATTATTGCCTTTTCCAACAAAAAGTGTCAAAACCTGTTATTTATTTGTAAATAGTGGTCACCCTGGAGGAGAAACGCCCCCAACACCCAAATTTGATTAATGTATGAAATAAAAAGGGTGGCACCCGTTTCACGTGCAAACGGTACCAGGTAACGTTAATTTACTTATGCGTAGTTTGTATTTTCGTAAATGATTTCGTTTTGATTCCCTAAAACAGGGACGCCCTAATTAATTCTACGAAAAAATTCTTTTTAAATAATAAGTATTACTTAACTGTTGATTTTTGTTATAATAAAATTATAATTTGCTCTGGTATGTCGTTTTATTTAAAAATAAAACACTATTAAAATACCATTTTTTGAGTTTATTTGTAGAATATCTGTAGTCATCTGAACTAGTCATATATACATTTATAAACTTACAAAGTAGTATTTTTTTAAGGAATAACCCGCAAACCGTCTTTTTTAGATGTTGTCTGCAGGAAGGATAGTAAGGATAGGGAAGGTAAATACATCAAAAACACCCAGACCAATTGAAAATAAATCTTTCTTGAATTCATTTTACAATTGGCGGAAATCGAACCCGCACCCGCGACGCCAGTTTCGCATTCGAGCGTCTACCCAACTACGCCACAGCGCCTAACTGTACTGGTGATTTATTTTTATATTTAAACCAAAAACAAAAGTTTTTTACCTAACCTGAGTGAGGGTTAGGAATTAAAAAAAAACATTTAGTCAAATAAAATTAAATAAAAAAGAATTTCATAATAAAATCACTGCCGCATCAACTTCTTGACAAATTAATTTTTTATTTAAGTTTAACTTGGTAAACACAGCTATTCTTTGTTAAATATTAAAATTAAAAAGAGATTTTTAGGATCAATACAATTGCATATATTTTTTTGTTTTTACCAATTGGTATAAAACTTAACTACATACAACTTACTGTAGTTTGATAATGCCCCAAAAAGGCGAAATAATTGTAACGAATTGAATTTTTATGCATTTTAAAAATAAACACTTACAACTTAACACACCGTAACAATCACTTTTTGATTTTAATATTTAAATTATAATTTATTATTAGATTAAAACCAATATTTTTTTTTATTATTTTAGCTTTTCCACTTTTTTTTATTTGACCAGCGACCGGGTTTCGTCGTTACCGACATCATCAGACTGGTAACGTCGGTAACGACGAAACTCGGTCGCTGGTCAAATAAAAAAAAGTGGAAAAGCTGAAAATATTGGTTTTAATCTAATAATAAATTAAAAATGCAATTCCATCACGGAGTGTCAGTGGATAATATAAATCTATTTAAATTATAAATTATGGAGTTTTACAAATTAAACGCCGCACCAATACCTTCGGAGCGCATCGAAACACATGTCGCCATAGATTATAAGAAAAATTGGTTTTTACTAATCAAAATTTAATTAAAATTCGATGGATATTAATAACCACGGAGTAACGGAACAATCAATTTATGTTTTTTTTTGTTCTAACTTTTATTCCAAGGCTTAGTATGTTTCCAAAGAATAAATGATATTAATTTCACTTTGTGGTAAAATCTATCCATTTTTAATTAATGTTTTACTAAGTAAATGCCACAGAATCGAAACAAATAATTTTTAAGAAACAGTGATATTTACTAAGATAAAAATTAATTAATTTTTTTTATTTATTGTTTCGGCATTAACTTTGTGTAAGACATGTTACAATGATTAAAGAAAACACTTCGTTTTTAACCACTTGAGTTTTATTATAGACTACATGTTTCAGAAGTTAATCTTCCATCATTCAGGTCTGTATAATAACTAAAAAATAAGTTATTATACAGACCTGAATGATGGAAGTTTAAGTTCTGAAACATGTAGTCTATAATAAAACTCAATTGGTAAAAAACGAAGTGTTTTCTTTAATCATTATAATTAAAAAATTGTGATATTACATATACTCAATTTTATTACTTCACCATATAACACTACAATACACTGCGGATTTTAACCCTATTTTCTACCATGTTATCGTGTGGGTTCTTCATTCTTATTGAAGTCGTACAACAATCAGACAGTTATCAATTCCTGATCGTACACATGATACCAAATGTGAACGAAAATGTATAATACCGCAGAGCGTACCGCCTTCGGTATTTCTCCTACATTCTCCATAGGGGAAACACAAAGGTCTTATCATTGTACCTATCTGATTCAACTTATCATTCACTTCGTTTCAAATATAACAATAACATGATATGAAATTTTGAGGGGTTGAATTCATTTCTGTTTTAATTTGATGAAGTCTGTTTTTCGATTATGTAAATGACAGCATGTACAGCGAAATGATAGTAAAAATGTTCACAAAAAATAACACGTAAATAAAAACAAATCTATTTGTATAAAATATGCAAAATTTTAATGACATTTTTTAAATAAATATCCGTTTAAAACGCGTTGGTAATCGTTGTATTATCAAATGATTTTGTAAGAAAAATATCAATTTTTTAATAAAGGTTATCTTTTGAAACACAATTAAACAAAACAAATCACAATTAAAATTAAAATTTTATTTAAAAAAAAACAGCTGAAAAGCAATTGTATAATTTGATTAATTAAATAAAGAATCGAGACGTTGATGTTGGTTGTAGTGATAATTACAAAAACATATTATGTGCTATGAAAAATACAAGAAACACACCTAATTATTTTTATGAAGGTAATTAAATTAAGGTTTTTTTTGGAAGTAATACAAAAAATCAATGAACTTTTTGCATTTTTAACAATCTTTATTTGTTTCGTAATGGATTCGGTGGTCACTTTGTAGTCATATCTTTCCATTTTGAATTCACGTATTACTTGGTAAATACCATTATTAAAAAAAGTCTATTCTTTAAATATTTTAAGACAAAAATTATACACTTGTACAAGACTAAATTTGAGAAAGTAAATATAAACATGACTATTATTGAAAACTACAGATGTGAATAGCAAGCTGAAATTTAAATAGTTAGTATTTTAGTTTTTTTTTGTTCATCGAATTTTTGTACTTCTTAAAGCAAGTCGTGATTTCATAAGACTCATTATTCTGTATATTTAAATCGTTATCTTATAATAAGAAGATAATGTCAAATCAGTTAATATAATAATTTTAGCCTGAACATTTAATGGTTAAATAGGTCTCCTATTTTATCATTTCTTCATTTATGTTAAAATATCTATAATATCTTGATTACAATCCATTCAATCCATCCAATATTAATTTGATACTTGGGTACCTACCCATAAAAAAATACTATTCTTCAATTTTTTGTGGTATAAAAAAAATCTTCCATTAGAACTTTTTTCACACAGGTAATGTGACAATAGAGGAATTTAAGCAGAAATTCCACGTCGAGATTAATGTAATAATCATATGACGCGCTAACCAGGGAGCGCGTTGCTGCTGCAAAGCCTCTATTAAATATTCCGTTTTACGAGGAAGTTGGGTTATAAAAACGGTGGTTTTCAGGCCCTGTTCTAGGCCTGAAAGCTGAAAGCCAGTAGTCTTTTCAGTTCCAGGTCGTGGCATAATATATTTTTACTTTCGTAAGAAGCCTACCCTTATGAATTCAACATTGAATAAATCGCAGAAGAAAACAAAGAATTATGAAACTTTGCGGAAAATTACTTGCAATAATAGAAAATTAATTAAATAAAATTTGTAATAAATAATTATTATTTAAATACTCATCAAAATATTAAAGTCTTGGTATTTACAGGGCTTATGAGCCGTATTTGGCTGGTTAAGTGATAATATTACAAACGTGTAACATTCACCATACTACCCAAATTTGAACAATTCCTCAATTTTTTAAACTCCTTAATATGTGATCAATCTCTGGACACAGTACATAAGGTGATTGTTTCACGTATTTAAAGTGATATTTTACTAGCCTATGACAGGTTATAAGCCCTGTAACTACCCATACTTCCATAATTTTCTTCATCCATGTTAGGAAGTCAATTACAAAAAATAAAAGTGGAGAAAACCCAGATTTGTAAAGTTTTTGGACACATTCAAAATGTTGTTAAAAAATATGATGCAAACAATTGTATTGTTGTTTTATCGTTTTTCAAAATTTTTATTCTTTTAAAGTTATGGTAAAATAAAGTTTTAATACAATAATTCATTCATTGATTCGGTAGTCATTTTGTGCTAAAACCTATTCATTTTTTATTTAAGTTAGTAAATACCACTATTTTTTAAATCTATGTCTATGTTAATTTAAGTCTATGTTGCCAATGATAAGAAATAACAAATAAATAATTAAACTAATAATATTAAAATAAAATAATTAAAATAAAAACAGTTCCTACCCCCTCTTCAACCTTCAACGTCCCAAAGACCCAACTATAAAATTTTAGAATTAGCTTAACACACGGTGTTTGAAAAGGATGCGGAATGCATTGAAATACGTGTCACAATAAATTTGAATAAATAGTGATATTTACTATGTAAAAATTAAATAATATAAGAAAAATGCTAAAAGAGATGATAAAATGATAAATACTTTTTGACATCTCCTTAAAGATGAAGAAGAAAATGGAAGTCTGGGCATTTACGGGGCTGACGACCGTCAAAGGCTGGTTTAAGTGATCACTTTACACACGTGTAACATTCACCAATTCTACCCATTATTGACAACCACACTACTCAAATTCTTGGAAGTTCTATATATACGAACCAATTTAGAAACCTTGTTCTTGAATCACTAGAACTTTACTAGAGACATCTATTGGTGAGATGTAAAGAAGCTTTTTACTAAGCAGAAACTCTTCTTTTAGTATGTGAGGTCCAAATCCTGGATTATAATCACACACATGAGAAACGCCAGAAAATACCATTTTCATTTTTATTATTTAAGCTTATAATTTGACCAGATAATTTATATACAACATTTTGAGTGTGTCCAAGTATTTGGACACACTCAAAATGTTGTAGAATGATAAATGATATTTATGAAAAAATCCTTTTTACATACTTTTTCATTTAATTAGTTTAAGCTAAAGCAACGCCTGTCAAATAGTTATAAATAAACAAATACAAATTAAAAGTAAAATAAACATATTTCAATGACGTTTTGATTAGAAAAACGATTTAATGTGTCTTATTTAAATTAAAGAAATAAGAAATCCATCCATTATTTTCTATAATAAATCACTGGAAATTGTTTTAGCCTTCACAGCACACTGACAATCAACACATTTTTAACTTGCACCAATTAGCGAATAATAATTAATCACTCGTTACGTTTAAATCGGATAATTTTAATTACTTTAAGCAGAAAATGAAGCATTATAATTTATTAGGAAATTATATAAAACATGTTTAAAAAAAATTAAGTCGCTTGTAAATTTGTATTGAAATTCTTTGTCCAAATCATTTGATGTGATGTGACACAAAATGTTTTGGATGTGTTCGAAAATCTGGGGTTCAAAAAAATACATTTTTTAAAACATTTTCAAATTACCATTTTTTATTAATGCATTAACTCTTGTTGACAAATAAAACAAAATAGAGTAGACGTCGAATTTGTTACTCCATACTGCATTGTGTACTAAGGAGTAATTTTCGAAAATCTGCATCTTTACTTGTATACCTGGTATATATGATAAACGATTAAATTATTTAAACCAATTTTATGCAGTTCCCCATGCACTATTTGTTTCGAATGAAGGTAAGAAGAATAAAGAAAAAGGATAAATTAATATTTTTTTTCCATATTTTAAACGCAAATATTTTTTTAACTGTATTTATTATTAGTCCAAGAGACGTCTTATTGAAAATGAGTAGTGATGTAAAAGTGGGTAGTATTGACGTTTTGAAGTATTGACTCAAAATCTAAGACACCAGCCATTAATTTGTCTTCATATAGTTAACGATCAAATAAACGTTACATCAATTTGATGCAGTGCATTATATATAATCGGGCTCAATTAATCGATCAGTAGAAAAAAAAATATTTTCTAAAACCCGAGTGGCGATACATATATTTTTTTAAAATAAATTAAATTTATAAAATAAAACAACTTGGTTTTAACCACTTTTTATAAGTACACTTTTTCCAACCAGTTTCGACAAGAACCTTGTCATCCTAAGGGTTTATGTACTAATTCCAAAACACTGAAATACTCAAAGTTAGGCTATAATTAATAACCCTTTCTTTGTGTTTTAGAATTAGTACATAAAACCTGAGGATGACAAGGTTCTTGTCGAAACCGGTTGGAAAAAGTGTACCAATAAAAAGTGGTTAACAAAGTTGTTTTATTTTGTAAAGTTTATAAAATGTGCCACAAAATATCTGCGTAAAATGTTCAAGATAATAAATAAAACACTTGTTCTTTACCACTTGCGTTATTAGAATTATTTTCGGAAGCTTCAGATGCATCCGTCTACGGGTTTAAACATTAACAGGTTATCGAGTGTTTTATTAATAATATTTCTAATATTACTTCATGAAAATATTTAAAAAATACTATTAAAAATAAAAGCAATATACAGTTTTTCGTAGTTATGTTATTAGAATAAACGCAATACATTAATAAAACGGTAACTGTCATTAAATAACCCGTTTCACTATTCTCCATTTTATCCCAACCCTTACATAATTTGTACAATTAAATAACTAACGCCCGATATAAATCATCGCTAGCACACAACTTATGTTTTGCGGTACATATCATGAAAGATAACAATATTAGCAGGCTTTATATCAAATGTCTACAATTAACCCTTTGTCCCGGTTACAAAGGGTGTTTGTTTTGCAGGGCAGCCGCGGCCGATTTCACTTTTTGCGCACCCTGTATCGCCGTGACAAAAGCGTCCGCCATTTCTGCGGATTAAATTATTTCACCTCTTAAGGGTGAACTTCCCTTATCTCTGCACGGCACATTTCATTTTGAATGTGGCACGGGTAAAAATGTTTTTAAAGCTCGCTAATCCAGCGGTTCTAAAATCAATTTATCATCGCACAAACTGAATCTGCACAGAGACGATGACAGCCGAGAAATTGGTAATTCATTATGTTTTGATACCAAAATAAGAGTATTTAAAAATCATAAATTCAAATTATAATGAAGGTGACGTAATTCATATCTCTTGCTACAAACTAAAAAAAAATTAAGCATAACTTATAAAAACAAATGTCAAAATTTTTCATTTTAAATTTTATAACATTTTCACAAATTTTAAACAGGTTTTTTTATGTCTAAAGCATTTAAAATTACAGTTTTGCCAATCATGAATATTATTTACTAATTTTCAGTTTACAAAAAAGGCATTGGGTCATATTGAGTCATATTAAAAGTCTCTTCGGTTTTTTCGCACATTTTTTAACAAGAAATTTCTTTTTGAAAATCAATTTTTATCCAGTACATATTGACCATTATTATTTGTGACCTTTTGCCATTTTTTGGTAGCTTCATAATTTCATCAGTGTCAAACTTCTGTGGTTTATCGTCGAAAAGCTTGGCCAGGTGTTTTTCAGCGACGGTTCAGTAAGTCAATTTTTCATCATCAAGAGAGTTTTGGATAGACCAAAACAAATGGTACAACATTTTTAATGTGTCCAAATAGTTGTTCACAAAATCTGGATTATCTCCGATTGCAGGAGTTATTTTCATATTATTTTTGACATCTCATCAAAGATGAAGAAGGACATGGAAGTCATAGGTTGGTTTAAGTAATCACTTTACACACGTGCCACATTCACCAATTCTATCCATTATTGACAACCACACTACTCAAATTCTTAGAAGTTCTATATATATGAACCGATTGCGAAACATTATTCTTGAATCACTAGAACTTCACTAGAGACATCTATTGGTGAGATGATTGATGATTGATGAGATGTCAAAAATAATATGAAAACAAATGGTAATCAGACGGTGCAAGACCCGGACTAAAGGTGGGTTCATCTACATTTCGCAAACAAGTTCCGTCAATTTGTTCCGAGTCATCAAAGATATGTCTGGCCATGCACGTCATGATGGAACCCTTTGTGTTAACCAAATCTAGTGTTTTCTTGAATGTTTTTCGCAGATACTTTGTGGCACATTTTATAAACTTTATAAAATTAAATAACTTTGTTATAATCACTTTTTTTATAAAAATAATTTAACCTTTCGGTTTCGACAATAACCTTCGTCAATTTATTGAAAACTATTTTTGAATAAATTAACGAAATGTCACCTTTAAAACACACGCTATTTATGCCTGAAATCTCTTATAAAGAAATGCTTATGATATATATCTGTGTATATATATATATATTCAGATATATATATATATATATATATATATATATATATATATATATATATATATATATATATATATATATATATATATATATATATATATATATATATATATATATATATATATATATATATATATATATATTTATATATGTATATATATATATATATATATATATATATATATATATATATATATATATATATATATTATATATATATATATATATATATATATATATATATATATGTATTTATATATTTATATATATATATATATATATTTATATATATATATATATATATATATATATATTTATATATATTTATATATATATATATATATATATATATATATATATATATATATATATATATATATATATATATATATATATATATATATATATATATATATATATATATATATATATATATATATATATATATATATATATATATATATATATATATATATATATATATATATATATATGTATATATATATATATTTATATATTTATATATTTATATATATATATATATATATATATATATATATATATATATATATATATATATATATATATATATATATATATATATATATATATATATATATATATATATATATATATATATATATATATATATATATATATATATATATTTATATATATACACATATATATATATATATATATATATATATATATATATATATATATATATATATATATATATATATATATATATATATATATATATATAATATATATATATATGTATATATATATATATATATATATATATATATATATATATATATATATATATATATATATATATATATATATATATATTTATATATATTTATATATATATATATATATATATAAATATATATATATATATATATATATATATATATATATATATATATATATATATATATATATATATATATATATATATATATATATATATTTATATATATATATATATATATATATATATATATATATATATATATATATATACATACATACATATATCACAGATTTAGTGTCACTGGCAGAATTTTCGCCAACAGAGGGTCAGACGATAGTGAATGCTTCGTAATAGAAATCGTATTTGTGGTGTTAAGCACTAAATTATATTAGCTGAAATATCACACAAGGAACCAGGTTTGACCCGGTTACCCCTTAAATTTAAAATAAAAATCCGTTTCGGTAAAATTACAAGAGATAGGGTTTAATAGTGTTACCAGAGAAACGATGTTACATTAATGTAAGTTGAACCCATTTAGTACGTTTCCAAACTCGACTTAACTTGAATAAACTTAACTTAGCTTAATTTAAGCAACAAAATTGTTGCCAAATATTAAAATGTGTATTTAAATTTACCTTAAGTATTTTAATATTAATATTTTTAGCTATACAATTTAAATCAAGATAAAATTCTAATATAATAATATGAAAATGGTTTGCATTAAGTACAAAACGAATGTTACGATTCAAATTATTTTACAATTTTTTTTTATAGTATCATAAAAAAATATCCAACTGTGAATTTAAAATGTGATTTTATTAACATTTAATAAAAAAATTGTTCAATATAGTGAAGTAGTGTTTTTATAACTAACTAACCATCACGCCGCTTCCCCGCAGGGGTAGGCAGAGAGAATAGAGCGCCACACCACTCTGTCCGTGCAAACATTCTTCGCCTCTTCCACGTTCATGCATCTCCTCATACATACATAAAAATTTTTTTTTTTCGTTTTTATATGTGTATATTTTCATTCTTAAATATATATTGGAGCACATAACCAGTTTTATCTTTATTGTGTCAAAAACAATTCAATTGTTAGACCTTATTTTAAGTCATGAGAATAAAGCCATGTTACTAGATAAAATAAAGACATATTTAATTTTGAAATTGATTATTTTAAAATTGTTAGCAATATTTATATATATAATGAGTTTGTAAATACATGAGGTTTTTTATTTTATTTTAATTTTATGCATAGTATAATGAACATAATCTGCCAATGTAGTTGGAGATTGGAGCAGAGGAAGACCAAGACAAACTTGGCACGATCAGGATTGTCAAATACTTGATAGCGGTGAGGTTAGGAGTCAAAATAATTGGCGGGCATGTATGATGAGATGCATGAACGTGGAGGCGAATAATGTTTGCAAAGTGCTGTGGCGTTCTATTCTCTCTGCCTTCTCCTGCGTGGAAGCGGTGTATTGGCCAGTTAGTTAACTATTTTTTTTCTCTATATTTTTCCAAGGAACAAAGGAAAAACACTTTATAAACGATTTGAAGACAGAATTGAATAAAAAGTCAAGACTTACATATCGCTCACTCCTTTCAAGAACGTCATAAATCAAAAAACGTCAATTTTCAGTTGTGCGTGTTTTTGGAATGCCCAGAAAATGTACTATATCCCAGCAAAAGCGGCATATTTTTAACTCAATATTTACCCGCTACAGGGCAGAAAGTATTGTTTTTGCATTTTGAATAAAAGGTTTTGTTTGATTATTTTTTAAAATACACTAAATATTTTTCAAATGGAGAAAAAACCTTCAGGTTTTACCTAAAAAGATCTGTTGCACAATAAAAAGTTCAATAAGTGGCTTGATATTTATTTTGAATACATTGTATTATATTTTCAAACATTAAAAACGTTCTACTAAAAAATCAAGTTTTTTGATTTATGACGTTCTTGAAAGGAGTGAGCGATATAATAAAACCACGTTGGTCCATAAAATTGAGAAAAATATATAATTTAAAAATTTTGCTTATTTTTGAAATTGTAAAAAAAATAATAACTAAAAAAATTCTGAATTTATGATTAAAAAAATCAAATGATTATTTTAAAGGTAATTTTATTTATGCATGTAAATTCGTAAGATTTTTCTTTTGTTTTTTTATTAAATGCATTACTTTAAGAACAAAACCACTTTTTCGATATTTTCCCAAAGAACAAAGACAAAACACTTGTACTCTTACTATACGATTTGAAGACAAAGCATTTTAAGTCGAGAGGCACAATAGAGCCATGCTGGTCGATAAGAGCTTTGATGAAATTGTGAAGTGATCGGTATTCAAGCATACCAAAAAACCCCCGAAAAGAACGCTTTTCTTCAAAAATACCCTCCTTAATTCTTAACCATTCTCTTTTTGTACCCATACAGATAAAAGAACATCGTGTTCCGTCATAGAAATTGATTGATTTTCCCGCCGTATGTGTATTTTTATCACGCAAAGTACACTAAAATACTATTCGCAATGACAAATAACATATTTTATTATATTAATAAATTATATGTGTATAAATTGGAATATCAATGCAAAATTTCATCAGAACATATCGTAGTCGTACAGAAGAAAGTGACCAAGTGCATTGTTTTACAAAAACGTGATCATTGACTATTTAATATCTTACTAGCTTAATATTGCCCTGAAAAAACCCCGAACGATTTTAAACTTGGAAGTATAATATATTGACTAGTTAAACATGACTAACTGCATTGGCGTTTATTTTCTTGCCAAGCAATAGTGACTTAAATGGCCCTCCTGAATATTTTACGTTTTGGTAGTTGGTCACTTTCTCCTGTACGACTACGATATGTAGGTATGTTTTTATATTACAAATTAATTTTTTAGTTGTTGGGTAATATATCCAAAATAAAACAAGGTTTATTGGATTGAATTCTACTTTTATTTACGTACATGTTAATACGTAACGCGTTTCGTCTTCTTATGACATTATCAAACACTTAGAGTGTTTGATAATGTCCTAGGAAGATGAAACGCGTCACGTATTAACATAAACATAAATTATTACGTATTAACATAAACATCAATCCAACAAACCTTGTTTTATTTTGGATATACCCAATAATTATACCCAACAATTCGATATGGAATTCTACCAACTGTCTGCAGTTACAATAAATATTTTTTTAGTTATTTTAGGTAACAAACTTCTACACCGCCTCCCCGCAGAGTATATAACAGAGAATAGAATGCCATACCACCATATTAAAATAATATACTCTCGCTGTGGGATAACACATGATAATACGGACGAATCAAGTTTCAATAGATTTACAACATTGAGTGTGTTTAAATACTTATTCGCAAATCTGGATCATCTCCAATTAAAGGAGGTTTTTTTAAACTATTTTTTGACATCTCAACATAGAAATGGAAGTCTGGGCATTAACAGTCGTAAGCCCCGTAAACGCCTAGACTTCCATATTCTTCTGCATCAATGTTAAGATGTGAAAAAAATATTTTCGATAAGTTTGACTGTATATTGCGGGATTATTTTTCAAAGCAATAATTTGAAGATCGGACATTTTGATTATATAAAAAAACTGTATATCTATGTTAAATAATGCAATAATTTTTTCTATGTGTTATTATTTTGATTTCATAATATATGAAAATGATTGCCTCAGTAATTGTGTGAAACATTGATTGAAGGGGATGTCGAAACCCCCTCTTAGGTCTGAGTAGGTAAATATCACCCTGAAGCTAAGTTTTGATGTTCCTGGCTTCATGTGATTAACCATTATTACCACACTGTGTCGATGCAGTGCAGACTATGCAATATTTCAGTAGGTGGGTTAGAATAAAATAAATTTATTAATACATTAATAAAATTAATCGGAAATCGAAAAGAAATAATGCATGGTTGGGAAAGGGCACTAACCTAGAATTCAACCTTTTCATAAAGATGATTATAATTTAAGATATATGCTCATAAAACGCTGTGGCCCATTGCAACTTCCCTCGTGGTGGTGTAATCATCCAATTTTCCTAAATTTCCATTTCCCTCGGAAATTTTAGCCCGATTACTTGCAAATACCGTAAATTTAATTTCCCGCTATAAATTAAGCTGCGTCGACTTTTACCGTTCTTGCTAGAAACTGCCTACAACGGGAATTCCCAAAAGAGCGAGATTGTAAAAAAAAACTGAAAGGGTTTGGTAAACATTTTACTTGTATTTACAATAAATTAAACATAATTTTATTGCATTAACAACATCTTTCCATTTTTAATTAAATTTCATTTGGAAAAAACCACGTTTACTTAAATCTTTTATGATAGTATTTCGATGAAATCAGCATCACCAACACGTGTCATAAAGATTTTATTGTATTATTTTTTGACATCTCATCAAAGATGAAGAAGAATATGGAAGTCTGGGCATTTACGGGGCTGACGACCGTCATAGGCTGGTTTAAGTGATCACTTTACACACGTGTAACATTCACCAATTCTACCCATTATTGACAACCACACTACTCAAATTCTTGGAAGTTCTATATATATGAATCAATTTAGAAACCTTGTTCATGAATCACTAGAACTTCACTAGAGACATCTATTGGTGAGATGTAAAGAAGCTTTTTATTAAGCAGAAACTCTTATATTAGTATATGAGATCTATAAGGTTTCTAAATTGATTCATATATATAGAACTTCCAAGAATTTGAGTAGTGTGGTTGTCAATAATGGGTAGAATTGGTGAATGTTACACGTGTGTAAAGTGATCACTTAAACCAGCCTATGACGGTCGTAAGCCCCGTAAATGCCCAGACTTCCATATTCTTCTTCATCTTTGATGAGATGTCAAAAAATAATATGAAAATAACTCCTGTAATTGGAGATAATCCAGATTTTGTGAACAAGTATTTGGACACACTCAAAATGTTGTAAGATTTTATTGTTTATTGATTCGGCATTAACTTAATAGAATGACATGGTGATTCTTAAAAAAAAAAAACATTTTTAAATACCACTTATTATAATAATTTATAATTTTTAAATAAATTAATTAAATTATTGTATTTTTTTAATGAATTGACTAAAATAATTTTATTGAATTCGATTTTGATGAAAACAACTGTAGTTTTCGAAAAAAGTTGTATGTAAAGAAATAAAACTCAATAAGTGGTATTTTACAAATGTTTAATTTGAAAAAAATATTTTAAATAATTCACCTGGGAAAATTGAAATTTCTAAAAGATAAAACGTATTTTCAAATTAGTGGGGGCTTAAAAATAATAATAACATAAAGGTTTTATTTAGTAACTCTAGTAGTATCAATCTATTGCACAAAAATGATGATTTTAGCTCATTTCCTTTTGTGATAATTTGTCTTGGTTAAATACAATATTTATTTCCAACATTTTGAGTTTGTCCAAATACTTGTTCACAGAAATTATATTTCCTGGCATTTCTCATGTATATGATTATAATTCAGGATTCGGACTTCATATACTAATATAAGAGTTTCTGCTCAGTAAAAAGCTTCTTTTCATCTCACCAATAGATGTCTCTAGTAAAGTTCTTGTGATTCAAGAACAAGGTTTCTAAATTGGTTCATATATATATATAATAGAACTTCCAAGAATTAGAGTAGTGTGGTTGTCAATAACGGGTAGAATTGGTAAATGTAACACGTGTGTAAAGTGATCACTTCAACCAGCCTATGACGGTCGTCAGCCCCGTAAATGGCCGGAATTCCATATTTTTTTCGTCTTTGATGAGATGGCAAACAATAATATGAATATGAATATTAATATTGAATATAAATATTTATTTAATATGATTTTTAATAGATATTCAAAACTGTTTATATTGTGTAATTTTTTTATTATATCACATTTCACGCTCTTTAGGTCATCCGAGTATAGTTTATTGATGAAACCTACATAAGCATGCCTTAATACAAATATCGCCCTTAAAACCCCTAGGGTAACTTAACTGTTGTGTATTGAAAGGTGTGCTAATTTTAGCGTGAATGGGGAAATGGGTGTTTTTTTTTAATTTATGGATCAAAGATCTATTATTCTTCTAGTGTTAAAAAAACCTTCAAATAGAATGTCATTTTCCAATGCAGACTATTATTTAAATTTCGACAAACAACAACATGAAAAGTTGTAAATATTACAAATTCAAACATTGAAAATGTATGGTAAATATTTTTATTTTTCATGGAAATTTTCTAAAGGCCAGATATCAAATTGAAACTAAATGCATTGTAGTATAGTCATTGTTCTATTGGATACTCATTCCAACTATAGATTATCACACGAATATAGGGTAACACGACCAATTTTTGGCACATGATAATACTGTTTGAATTTTAGTCACTAGATAGTTATACATTGTATGACGTTCACTTAATTCTTCCCCAAATGGTATTTAATGACTTAGTTTTAAACATATCGCTCACTCCTTTCAATAACGTATATATAATAACGATATCAAAAATAGTAAATTTTCAGTTTTTGGGATGCCCAGACAATGTACTATATCCCAGCAAAAGCGGCATATTTTTGATCAAATATTTACCCGCTATAGGGCAGAAAGTGTTGTTTTTCCATTTCGAAGAAAAGATATTGTTTAATTTTTTTTTTAAATACTAAATATTTTTCAAATGGAGAAAAAACCTTTAGGTTTTACTTAAAAGATCTGGTGCACAGTAAAAAGTTCAATGAGTGGCTTGATATTTATTTTTAATACATTTTATTATATTCTTAAACTTTAAAAATGATCTCGTGAAAAATCAAATTTTTTGATATATGACGTTGTTGAATAGAGTAAGCGATATTTCAGAATTTTTCCCATACATAACAAAATAAAAAAAATATTAAAAAAACACTTTTCTTATTACTTTCAGCCTCCACCTACATAGTGTCGTAGTTATCGCCTAAGAACACCATACTGGAGATCCCAGGTTCGATACCCAGGGGGTCAAAAAAAAAGTCATTTTTTAGTCTTATTTTTATCCAATATTTCCCTGACTGTTACCTTGAGCGTAATATTGATCTCCAAACCTTCACATATTTATTGATAAAAGTAATATTGCATCAATTTGATGCAGTGCCCTATGCACCATTACACGTAATTAAGGGTAAAAGAAGAATTGTTAATTGATAATATTATTGGTAAACGCAAAATTATTTGCACAATTCTTTTAACGTGTTTATTTATTTCACTCAATTCCTTGTTTTATCTCCTTTATGGATTTTAATATTTGCCCAAGATGACTTATAAAGAAAAGAAGACCAAATTATTTCATTTTGTAAAGTGCAACATAAAAGCATAAACAAACGCAGCCATATATGGTCCCATTACTTATTATAATAAACCAGACAGACTCGACATTAACACACCCCATAACTGTCTACTTTTTTTACAATGAAAAAAACTACAAATATCTGAACCAAGACCATTATCAAATTAATTTGGTTAGTCTGTTAATCGATAAAGTTTGTTAAATGTGTTAAAAGCATTTAAAACAATTGAGATTTTAACCAGTTTTTAAAATTTTATTATTTCAATGCTTTATTTTTATACTAAATAATCAAACAAAAAATCATAAAACTTTACGCATATCATAAATCGCTCACTCCTTTCAAGAACGTCCTAAATAAAAAATCGACAATTTTCAATTATGCATGTTTTCGGAATACCCAAAAAATGTACTATATCCCAGCAAAAGAGGCATATTTTTAACTTAATATTTACCCGCCACAGAGCAGAATGTGTTGTTTTTGCATTTTGAAGAAAAAGCATTGTTTAATTATTTTTTTAAATAAATTAAATATTTTTCAAATGGAGAAAAAACCCTCAGGTTTTACCTAAAAAGATCTGTTGCACAGTCAAAAGTTCAATAAGTGGCTTGATATTTATTTTTAATACATTGTATTATATTTTTAAACTTTTGAAACGTTCTCCTGAAAAATCAAGTTTTTTGATTTATGACATTCTTGAAAGGAGTGAGCGAAATGTGCAAATAGATTTTTAAATTGTCTGGCAAGAAGGATTTTTAATCTTAGTTTGACGTTAATTAAAATATCTGAAAAGCGATTTATGCAAACCTTTTTTTTTAAACACAGATGACAAAAACACACGTTGTTTTTTTTTCAAATTATTTTGTTTATTTGTTTTATCATATTTACAATTTTAGGTTTACAAAAATGTTTTCTGACTAGGTTTTCCCGTGCCGCATATTTTTTCAATATTTTGATAATAAAGTTATTTGCCTATCATGAGTTATGCAGTCAAAGATGCCATGGCCGAATGATACAATCTATTTTCATTCAGCCCATTTCCGTAATGGTATTATTAATAGCTCTTTTATCCATATTTTTGTTATTTTATGACTTTGAATAATTGAAACAGGTTATACAGCGTTAAAGAATAATACTCATAGAAGTTTTGACCAACTGTGGTATGTGTTTGATTAAGTGACTAACAAACTAACTAACTATCACGTTGCTTTTTTACAGTGGTCGATAGAAAGAATAGAACGACACTACAATATGTATTTGCAAACAATCTTCGCCTCTTCCACATTCATGCATCTCCTCACATATACCCGCCGATTATTCCAACTTTTTACTAGACTACTTTCAAGTATTCGAAATACTTTTTCATGCCAAGTTTTTTTCGGTCTTTTTTTGCTTCTACTACTAACCACAATTGCCTCATTTTTTATTTCATTTTTACTTTTATGTATTAAAGTATGTATTATAGTATGTATAGTATGTCGCTTCCGTAGGGTGACGGTCAGGACGGTCGGCTACCATGATAGAGCTCCTGGGTTCGATTCCCAGGGGGGGGGGTCAAATAATTAAGTGATTTTTTCACTCTAATATTTATTTAATATACCCTGGACTGGTTCCTGAAGCAGAGGGCTGATCACTTTTCCTTCTTATATTAACGATCAAAATAACATTGCGTTTATATCATGCAGTGCTCTGCGCACCATTTAGCGCGAACGAGGGTTAAAAGGAATGTCAATATTTACGTAGCATTAGTAGTTTAAGATTTTATCTCTGTCAATAATTGGTAGCCTGTCGAAAATAGGTCATGTTGCACTAAATTGACTCGTTATACGAACTGTTCGTGTCGCATTGTCATTTCCGTCTATTATTGACGAGCTTTTCATAGACAAGACAAAACAAACAATCATCTATAGAGATGATAATGCAGATTCTATGCTCTAGATAGCAAAGAGAAATCCAGGGTTAAGAGGACACCGTGAATCAGCGATAGTCAACCTTTTTGCATTGAGAAAAACTGAAAAATAATAATTAATTAATTGCCAATCATATCAATACACAATTCATATATGAAAAAAACATTCTCATTCGCCTCAAATTGTCATTAGTATTATTTTTTTTACATATCTGTATCCAGTCTCGTAAGATGAAAAGTGTTTTGTATTACGTAGGATGCTGTTTGGTTCAACAGATGCCGTTGCCATTGCGGTAAAAGTATGTTAAAAAAATGTTTTTACCCGTCACACGTGTAAATATAAAGGCACGCGTATTCGAAAATTTCATATTGAACGATTTATTACTTTAAGAAATTTATGATGTTTGTACAAATTAATTTTAACATTTTTATTTATATTTATTTATCAATTTTAACTTCACTTACCGAAAAATGTATTTGGTGGGCTTATTGTTATTATTATTAGAAGCAATATCTTCCAACCAGCCTAATTTTTTTTTATCTATGCGGAAAAAAAATCTGAGTTAAATTTGAGTTCAGAAAAAGTGATTCGGAATGAATCTAACCTTTGTTCAAACGGAGCAAACTAAATAAATACTTCTCAAATATCTCAACAGGTAGCGCCACAATCAGCCATATATCCAAATACTATGTATATATATCCAAAAGTTATACCCACATGAGGAATGTTTCACCATCGCACACATGCAAGTTCACCATTGCATACAAACAGGTTTCATTATTGCAAACATACAAGTTTTAAAAGTTATTACAATATAGGTGTTCAAAAATAAGTAGAATGGTGAATCGTTACACAAGTGTATAGAGTCCGTTTAGATAGTCACTACATAATAAAAAAATTAGACATTGACAGCTAATCCCCTTAATCATAAATGAAGTCGAAAATTATAATAATTTAAGATTATTTGCTAAAAACATTAAAAAAACCATCTGGCAACGCTCACAGAACAAGCATAGGTCCACTCTTGTCAGGAGCCTAAAAGCTACTGCCGCTAGCCCGCTACCCGCTAGACGCTAGCCAGAGAACATTGATCTGTGAGCTCCTCACGCTTGCACAGTGCAAGTATGCAAGAGTGAGATAGTGCGAATATAGTGTCGCGGTTCCCGCACACTTTCATGCGCTGATTATACGCAAAATTGTTTCTGATATTCACAAAATACCTCTTATGTACGCGATACTGGTTATTTTTCAAATTATTTTTCAAATCAATGCGTAAATATGTTATTAGTGTTAGTCAGTGTTCAAAATACAGGACTTTTTGTTGATTATCACTGCCGTGAATGTTTCCATGAATATATCGGAGGCAAACTAGCTATCTCCAAACGAATAATTCTGAAACTACGTCATTTGCAGATACAAGATACGCCGGGGTGTTTTTACTCAGAATTTTAACCCACGAAAAGTGCTAGATTTCGAAATGAGATATTCGGCAAGTTTTAGCTCGAAAGGGTACCAAGCAATAGGCGCTCATGTACCCCGGCAGATATACAAATGTTGTTACGTAAGCTGTTGCTAAATTGAAGGTTAATGCTTAGACGTGAAAAAGCTGCGAGGAAAACGTTGAAACGAAACCATTTTTTATACGCAAGGATAATTTATTTATATTTATATATATATATATATATATATATATATATATATATATATATATATATATATATATATATATATATATATATATATATATATATATATACATATATATATACATATATATATATATATATATATATATATATATATATATATATATATATATATATATATATATATATATATATATATATATATATATATATATATATATATATATATATATATATATATATATATATATATATATATATATATATATATATATATATATATATATATATATATATATATATATATATATATATATAAATATTTATATATATATATAAATATTTATATATATATATATATATATATAAATATATATATATATATATATATATATATATATATATATATATATATATATATATATATATATATATATATATATATATATTTTTTTTTTTTTTTTTTTTTTTTTTCTTTCTTTCTTTTCAATTCATTCTTTAATGAAACCTCTTGTTTAAATAATAGTCACAAATCAAATAGAAAAATGCGCTATCTTCAACACTATGCAGAGAAACACGTTGTAATAACACATAATTTGAAATAAAGGATAGTTAAAAATTACAGAAGTAGAACGAATTGGTTTAATTTGATATAATTTGTTAATTTATAAAATCACTCTCCTGTTATTGTCTCACGAAACCACTTAGAATAATAGATGACAAATTAATTAAATTACGTTTCTGGAACATAGTGTTTTTGTTCAGGATCTTTATTAACTTAGCAATTTCCATGATTAACAGCCGCACCTTGGAGTGAGCTTATTATTAAGCTTAAATTTAGTAGGCCCATTATGAACTTTCATAAACCGCTTGTCTTTGAGAACTTTATGGGAGAAACATAAAATGTACCGCATCAACTTTACTTTAACGACATGATCTACTTGAAATATTCGTTTATATGACTTTTTACTGCCAATGACTTTTGAGGTCTGGTAATAACGAGCTTTGTGCGTGAGCTTCGAGACTTTTGATCCCCAGGGAATTTGTTAATATGTTTATTTTTAAACCTTATAAGGCTTTATCATTGGGTTATGTAATTATATATGTTTTTCAGTACCTTAACCTGATTTTCTATGAATATGAAGATGTTCCTATACGTTAATAAATTTACGATAGGTGCCTCGACTTGAAATAAAGCACCTTGTTTATATGAAAGAAGATGAAGATGAGTCATCCGACTTCGATCCTTCGTCTCAAATCGTAAACCCTAGAATACCCAGAATCCCTCTTCAGATATTTTCTTCCATGTAAAAAATGGTAGATTATTCGTTTCAAGTTATATATTGATATGTCTTCCCTTGTCCGGTGGAATAAATACTAAAATATTTTTATTTATTTCAATTATTTTTATTCTTTACTTATAACCCTCAGTTAATGTTTGTGAATCTCTAAGGTTCATATGGCAAATACAATATATAAAATACTACAACTACTACTACTGCTACTACCATCACGCCGTTTCCCGGCAGGGGTAGGCAGAAAGGATGGAACCCCACACTCTACTGTCCTGACATACGATCCTCGCCTGCTTCACATCCATACATCTAGTCATACATGCCCTCCGATTACGCAGACTTTTGACACCACCAGATTTAAGGTTCTGATCGAGCCAAGACTTTTTCAGTCGTCCTGGTTCTGTTTTCCCGCTCACATTCGCCCCATATATTTTCTTAGTCATTTTCTCGTTATCCATTCCCTCCACTTGTCCATACCACCGCAAATAACAATTCCTAATCTTTTCAATCATTCCTTGTTCAGCCTTACATTCCTTTATTATATCTTTGTTTTTTTCTGTCATAGAATGATTTTCCACACATTCGTCTGAGGGAGCGCATTTCAACAGTGTTCACTCTGCTTTTCTCCTTCCTTTGCATGTTCCATGTTTCGCTTCCATAAAAATTAGCAAACATGAAAGAAGAAAAAAGAAAAACAATACTAGAAGAAATAACAGTATACTAAAAAAGAAATAGAATAGAAATAAAATTATTGATCCGTTATATACAAATGTCATTGACGTGTTAAGTGATCATTTTACACACTTGCGACATTCATCATTCTATCCATGAATGGCAACCATACTGCTGAAATTTCGGGACTCCTAGATATATTGATCTGCTTAATAAAAGCTTTCTAAATCCAAACAAAGATGGCTGTTGTGAACACAATCACGGAACACCATAAGATGGATCATACATGTATGACTTCCAAAAAAATGAGTTATGTTTTTGGCAATCATGGGTAGAATGGTGAGTGTTACACGTATGTAAAGTGATCACTCAACCAGCCTATAACAGGTTGTAAGCCTTCTAAATATCCATTCTTCCATATTTTTTATCATTTATATTGAGATGTCAGAATGAAATTTAATAAATGTAATTAATATATCATTATTTTGAATTATACGCTTTTATTATGTCATACAGAAATTCCAGGCAAGCGTCCAATAAACTTTTCCCGTTATCAGTTGTTTCGCTAAAGTTTTGAAAAATCGCCTGATATAGAGAAACGTCGTGGCAGAAAAATACGATCTGCAAAATTTGTGCTTTCCTTAGAAATCCTAGTACGCAGGCATCGTAAATAACTTAGGCATAGTTTTCTGACAATTACAGACAGATTTTATTATTAGTCTGAGTAATGGTATTATTATAGCTAGCCAAATGGATAGGCCATACTATAAGACACCCAGGCTTACTTCTTACGATTGCAAAGGGCATGTGCGAAGGCACAAACTACAGAGGACGACCCCGCTTAAACTACGTGGAGCAAATTATCTCCGGCATGCATTGTAGCGAGATGCCGAGTTGAAGAGGCAAGTCAAAAATAGTAAAAGTAAACCCTTATCTGCACCCAAATGGTGCATAGGGCACTGTGTCATATAAACGCAGTGTTATCTTGATCGTTTATACATGAAGGAAAGGTGATTAGCTCTCCGCTTCAGGTACCAGTCCATGGTAATTTTGAATAAATATTACAGTGAAAAAATCACTAATATTTATTTTAACACCCTTGGGAATCAAACTCACGACCTCCAGAACGGTAGCCGAGCGTGCTGACCATTACACTACGGAGGCGGACAAAAGATAGCGGTGAAAGATAGAGACAAGGTGTATTCTGACCATATTATTTTTCAATGTTCTTTCTTCACTCATTTGATTCACATGCTCGAATCATCTCAGCGTACCTTTCTTAATTTTATGCCTTGCATTATTTCCTTATATTATTTCCATAACATAAACATCCATCATATATACCACTTTGATGCACATTTGTGTGAAATATTTGAATTTTTTTTTTGTTACTAACTTGCTTACTAGGCAAAAATTAAAATTGATTGTAATTATACGTAAAAGTGCGTTTAAAAATGATACGTAATTCATCAAAACACGTATGACTATAAATTTTAAGGAATAGTGGTATTTACCAAGTAAAACTTGAATTAAAAAAGGATAGATTTTACCACAATGTGCCTGCGAAATCAATTCATGAAAAAAAAAAATTAATTAATTAGTAAAAATTCCATATAAAAAGTTTGAGTTCCTCAATATTTTTCCAGGAATGAAAATATTGTTATGAAAATTTCCTAGGAATTTATATAATATTTAAAATGAAACATGTGATAAACAACATTATTTTATGATATGGGTAAAACAAATAACGAAACGAAATGGACTGACCCAAAGAGAGCTTAATCTTAATTTAAAATAGCTTATTCGTGAATGAGCTTTTAACACGGAATTATATTGCCCTAATCTAGCAAATTGTCTTTAACACTTCAAGGTTCCGTTGTATTTCGTTTTATTTGCGTAACAATTATTTGCTAGGTTTTTAAATTTATTTCAAAGGTGTATTACCAACGGATTTTTCTTCGATAAACATGTCAAATTCATCAAATAATTGTTTTTTTTTTCGCTGAAATTTTTTAACGTTTTATTGAACATTGTTTTTGAAGGATACTATTAATAAAAGATAAATTCATATTTATTCATTCGTATATAACATATTTTTATTATGTCTTTGCGTATATTAATACATTTAAAATAGTTTTTTTTAAGTATTTAAATTATTCATATTCGAGATCATTTCCATGGAAGGCGTTAAAGAAAGTTTTTACTATCGTTATTTTTCTCCTTCACTTTTTTTGAGCAGTGTGGTGCATAGGATACCGCATCGAATGGATGTGACTACGGATGATGAGTCATGCTCTCCAGTTTTAAGGATATAGCAGGAAATATATTTGAGTTAGAACCTGGGATGAAGGATATTATTGCATTAAAAGGAAGATATATATACCATGTAAGTACCCATGTTAGTACTGACTTTGTGTATATTATATTTTTTATTTAAAACACGAGTCATTTGAGGATGAAAAGTTCAATTCAATGTTTATTTATGTACGTAAATTTGAGCCCTTCTTGATATAAATTTACAATACATACTTATTAAAACATGCAAATTTATGAGATTTAAATTTTTTTCAGATGTTTCTTGACTGAACTGGATATTTTTAAATTAAACAACTAATTTTTAGTTTTTACCAGTTGTATTTTATTAGACCAATGGCCGGGTTTCATTGTTACCGACTGGTCAACAGTCCGATGATGTTTGTAACAATTACACTTATTCAAATTCATTCAAGGTCATTGGTCAAATAAAATGAAATGAAATAAAACTATATAGTTATCGTTTATAAATTACACATTAAAGTAAAAAGCAGTAAACCTAAATATCTCAGGAACAAAACAAATGATATAATATTATTTATTGATTCGCCATTAAGTTTGTGGAATGACATGTTGATTTTTTTTTAAATTAAACATTTGAATATACCACTTAATGAGTTTTATTTATAAACATATACGACTGGTTTCGAACTTACAGATGTTTTCATCTTCTGGTAAAAATTAAAACTAATAATTTTATATTTATATTTTTTTATTTATTTATTTTTTACCAGAAGATAAAAACGTCTACATGTTTTCAAAACTTGTAGTATATATGTATAAAAAAAACTCATTCAGTGGTTTATTCATGTGTTCAATGTAAAAAAAAAATCAAATAATATAATCAAACAAACATGATGTCCTTTGTTATTGTCTTTAATTCAGGGTTCTTATTTTTGAATAAGTCAAATATCTCTGAGACAGGAAAAGATCCATGAAAACGTATGAAGAGCGATGTATATATAAAACATTAGATGTCATACCTCAAGTAAAAAAATATCGTGACCTAGATTCAAAGAATCAAATCAATAGGGATTTTCTTGCAAGAGACTGGGAATGTTTAAATTTTTTCGAATAATCTGCATAATAAATATTTTCTTCTCTTGAAGGGGAGTTGGAAAGTCACTTGGAACGTGCGCATGAAAATTTGGATTTTTTGTATTTTATTTAGTGTCATTGGTGTTTCAATTTGATACATATTATCTATTCAAATGAAGAAATGGAATTTTAAGCATCCCAGGGCTTACAACCTGACAAATTCACAACTTTTTCTTATCCGTTCTACTCCTCATTACTGTGGGTTTAAGTGATCACTTTACATACGTGTAACGTTCACCAATTCTACATATTATTGACAACCACACTATTCAATTTCTTGGAAGTTCTATTATATATAAATCAATTTCGAAATGATGTCCTTGAATCATTTGAACTTCACTAGAGACATCTATAAGTGAGATGATATCATTTTTTATTTAAAATATTATTTTTGATTTAAAAAAAACTTTCTTAATTAGCTATTTATAAAAAAATACATTTTTTCCTCATTTTTTTTGTATGTAATCAACTCAACTAAAGATAACCGAATACACTTGAGGGGTTAATCAGTTAACACGCTATTTATTCGCATTAATCAGACACACTTTCAGCATAAATCACGAGGCAGTGGTAAGGGGTAAGAATATTAGGTAGTAATTAATTCTAGGGTAGTCAGGGGATGAAAAAACAGAAAATAAGGCTCTACCTATAATTACCATCTGAGATTACAAATAGCAGAATTATACAAATGGAGTTATCTGATGTTTTATAATTCATGTGTTTTAAGTTTTTCAAATTCAGTTAAATATTAGAAATATGGGAAAGGTATGTTTTAAAATGAGTGATATTATTGAAAATTTATATCACTCATTTGAAACATATCTTTCCCATGAATAATTTAGATAATTTAGAAATACATAAAAATTTTAATTCAGATAAAACAATAATTAATAATATACTGTTTCAAAATACGTCACCATTATTATCAATGCTTCCTTTTACAAAAAATGTTGTTCCTTAACCCCCCTAACTATATTTATTAACCTATATATACACCTCAATATATTTTTATTCGTTAGTTTTAATTTGTACCAGAAGATGAAAACAAGTGTCGTTTTCGAAACTAGTCGTAAATAAAAATAAAACTCAATTCAGTGGATTATTCAAGTGTTATAAAAAAAAATATCTTTCCCATTAAGAAATAAAATAAAAATTATGCTTCATTTAACAAAAATAATTTTTAAACTTATAAACGAAATCATACACTAAGATATTAAAAGCACTAAGAGAATGGTACTAATAATTTTATTCTACATTCATTTTTCACAGGTCTGTTTGTTTATTTTTGAATAAGTATGTATGCAAATTATAGACTTAAAATTTATACTCGCAGGGTAGGTACGTAATAATATTTAAAGCTCGTAATAATGGGTATGAAGACATTTTTTGATATTTATTTTACCCAAGCTTTCATGATAACTGTAGTACATATAGACCTACTCCACCAGAGTTTACCCGAACTTAGCACAAATACAGACGCATTACGCGTAACGCCCTTATCCACAGACTACGTTCCGACACAACGATCAGATTATGGGGTTAAATCGTGCTCGACATCCCTAAAAGTAAGAAATATTATATGAAACACGTTTATTTTAAAATGATTAATTTTAAAACATATAATCGCATTATCTGAGTGGTTCGCTTGAGATCGCTATAATAAGTAATCAAGTATAAACGAGTAGGTGTTTAACTAACGTTTGTTTAATTTTGCAATTCGTGTAGTTTTTTTTTAATTTACCCGCTTCCGTAGTGTAATGGTTAGCACGCTTGGCTACCGTTTTGGAGGTCCAGGTTAATTTCCCGGAGGGGGGGGGGCTTTAATCAAAGTGATTTTTTCACTCTAATATGTATTCAATATTACCTGAAGCGGATGGCTGATCACCGTTCCTTCACGTGTTGACGATCAAGATTACATTGCGTTTATATGATGCAGTGCCTTATGCACCATCGAGGTGCAGATGAGGGTTTGTAAAAAATATACATTTGTTGAAAATTTTATTTCCTCGCTGTAAATGAAACAAAGAAAATTAAGTTTTTTTTTGTGAAATAACAATCTCTCCTTTGTTACTTACAATTTAAATTTGAAATAAAAAATAACTTTACAAACATCGCGATGCTGTCCTGAAGGGGTAGATAGATAGAATAGAACACCACACCAATTTGTCCATCAACTAGCCTATGACACGTCATAAACTCAGTAAATACCCAGATATCCATATTCTTTTTTATTTATGATATGTCGAAAATATTTAACCTTTATTGAAGAAACCCGGATTTATGAACAAGGATCTGGATACACTCAAAATCTTGTATAAATATATCTTATTTCTCTTCATTTTACTATCAGTTTACTGGTACTCCTTTTCATAAGTTAAGTTTTTTTTCTTATTTGTGAAGGTTTTCACCAAAAAATTACATTTCCAATATTGCACAATTATGATTGAAATGTAATTTTCTTTTAAAATGTATTGTGTTTTTTAAAAAAGGTTACATATTAATTATAAAATGGAAAATCTTAAAGTTAGTGCTTCAAATATTAACAATACAAATCTGTTCTGTTTACTGTATTCTTTTGAAATCTTAATTAAAGTTACGACAAAACGTGAACAATCCTATGCTAAACCAATATTATATCATTAAATAGCACCAAAACGTAACAAGTTTACAAGCTAGAATTTCTGATTACTGAAAATCATATAAAATGGGAATGTAACGTTTTGGTGAAGATCTCCACATTTTTATCGTAATTTATATAATGAATATGCCAAATGAATCTTATAGGCTTACACACGTTACATAATTTGACATATTTTAAAATATTTAAAATTCAATAAAATACAAATTTTGTTTTTTGACATCTCATCAAAGATGAAGAAGAATATGGAAGTCTGGGCATTTACGGGGCTGACGACCGTCATAGGCTGGTTTAAGTGATCACTTTACACACGTGTAACATTCACCAATTCTACCCATTATTGACAACCACACTACTCAAATTCTTGGAAGTTCTATATATATGAACCAATTTAGAAACCTTGTTCTTGAATCACTAGAACTTCACTAGAGACATCTATTCTTTACATCTCACCAATAGATGTCTCTAGTGAAGTTCTAGTGATTCAAGAACAAGGTTTCTAAATTGGTTCATATATATAGAACTTCTAAGAATTTGAGTAGCGTGGTTGTCAATAATGGGTAGAATTGGTGAATGTTACACGTGTGTAAAGTGATCACTTAAACCAGCCTATGACGGTCGTCAGCCCCGTAAAAGCCCAGACTTCCATATTCTTCTTCATATTTGATGAGATGTCAAAAAATAATATGAAAATAACTCCTGTAATTGGAGATAATCCAGATTTTGTGAACAAGTATTTGGACACACTCAAAATGTTGTATACAAATATTGTATTTGGTTAATAGATCGGTATACACATTTACCCCTATAGTTTTCAGCCCTTCGTATTAAATTTATAACTCCAAGGAAATGGTGTATTTCATAAACGCCAGAAAATTTCGCAGAATGTGCTTTATTTATAGCTTCCCATATATTACACACACCTTCGTATTTTTCACATTCCGAGTGTGCAGAGTGCATTACTTAACAGCTAAATATTTTCTTCACGTTCCTTACAAATTCCGTTATAATTGATCGTTTAAATAGCAATTATAAAAGCAAAGAGAAAAATGAAAACATTTTGACATCTCAACGTGGATCAAGAATAATATGATAGACGTGGTATTTACAGGACTTATGACCTGTCGTAGGCTGGATAAGTGATTACTTTACACACGTGTAACATTCATCGATCTACCGATGATTGACAAGCACACTACTCAATTCAGAACTCTAGAGTTCTAGAATGATCATATAGATACAAGAATATGATCATTCTCATGACTCAGTACATATGAGTTCATAACAGCCATCATTGGTTGGATTGAGAAACCTTTTTTGGTAGAGATCCTTTTATTTATGGTATATGCAAGATCCAATTCCTGGATAATTTTTACATGCTGGGAAATGACTGAAAACGTGATTATCAATAAATTGATTACATTTTTAAATAATTTTTATGCTTAGATAATTTTTGGCCAACACCCTTGTACTGTTGTACTCACCTTATGATTTTTATATGCCTTTTTACAGTACATTTTATTTCTGTATATTTTACATTTTGCCTTTTTTTCTTATTTGTTATTTTCTTATTTGCAAATCTTGTTTACCTTAAACCGATGTCCCAAAATGAGTAAACAGAAATATGATTTTTATTTGAAGCACTAACTTTCTGATTTTCCATTATAGAATTAAAATGTGACTATAACTTTTAATAAGTTGAAAGTGTTTTAGTATTAATCAGTCTTGGTAAAGAAACGGGTAACTTTGAAACCGGTAGACATTAAGTTATAATAAAATATTTATAGTCATTTGAAACAAAGTTATATTTTAATTAAAAAACATAAATTTTCACATTATCAACTATTATTTATTTGTTTTTTTCTTCAATTAAATTTGCAGTCACATTGTGATAATATCTATGTGTTTTTTATTTAACTTTTACGTGGTAAATATTTGGTAAAATAGTCGTAATATTTATCACAAAAAACTTCGATTGCAATGTTTTTTTTTGTTAAAGAAAAAAAATATATGTAATTTGATACTGATGGAATTGTTTCTTCATTTTTTTTTCTTTTCAATCATGAAGCTGTGTACGACTGTACGGCTATAAACATGCTTAAAACTGGCCCTTTATTAAAAATGAGCAATTATAAAGTGTAAAAATGCCCTGTCACGTTACGTCACTCTGGTATTCCATCACGCCACGTCTAGACTCGTTGGACGTCTAATAACATAATTATGACCCTACCTCGGTTAATTGCGGCCCGGCCTGCCTTAAATTGGGGGAGTCTTTTCATGGTTGTATTACGTACTGAAAACGTATTTACGGAAATGATGGAGAGGCAAAATAGGGCCTTGCTATCGGATTATACTGGTGTTCATGGTTACATGTTTACGAGAAGATTCGAAGTATAAAATCAGTCTTCACAATTTCATTTTCCTAGTTCATGTACTTTGAAACTATTAATTCATTTGACATTAACTTCATGAAACATGATGGCTTAAAAACAAAAATAAAACACTTATAGACAACTTTTGAGTTTATCAATGTATTATTTTTTGACATTTCATCAAAGATGAAGAAGAATATGGAAGTCTAGGCATATTGAAACAATGTTCTTAAATCAGTAGAACTTCACTAGAGACATCTATTGGTGAGATGAAAATAAGCTTTTTATTGAGCAGAACTCTTTTATCAGTATGTGAGGTCCGAAACCTGGATCACACACATAAGAAACGTCAGAAAATATCATTTTCATTTTTATTATTTAAGCTTACAATTTGACCAGATAATTTGTTTCCAAATGTTAATTTGACTTATTTCGAGAAGTGCATATGTTATTTATTTGTATTTTACTTTTATAATTAAAATTTTAAACTATGATTTATTTTAAAATTTGTGACTTATATTTAGATCTATGGTATTCCTCAAGATTTTCAAATACTGTAACCGGTATTTGGAAACGATTCGGAATGCATCAAAATGCATCAAACGTATTACAAAAGATTCTAAGAAAAAGGGGTATTTATCAAGTGAGATTTAAATTCAAAATAGATAGATATTATCACAAAGTGACTGCTGAAACAATTAATGAAAAATTGTTTTAATCTGTTAATGAGAACGTTTATAGTTCTCGAAAGTAGTCGTGTTAACATCATTAACTCACAAAATGGTCTTGTACACCTGAATTTTTTTAACAAATGAATAATCGTAAAAATATATATATTTTACAGAGATCGCTTACCGCGTAGTACATAGATAACATTCAAAATATAAAATTTTATTCTATATCTACGTTATTATTAAATAATAATAACGTAGATTTAAAATAACATATACATAAACACTGAATAATATGACGTCAAGTTATCTTAGTGAATTGAGGACAGTTATTTATCAATAACCTTACTAACAATTTCTAGATTTTTTTTGTTGATTGATGATTTTATGCCCAGATTTGAATGCATGCTTCATGTAAAGAAGATAATTAAAATTATATAAATGAATGCATTAATTAGTTCTGTGTTTTTATTGGATGCATATGATGTGAGTGAAGAAGATCAGAGCAAAAGACTAATCTGGGAAAGAAAATGGATTCCCCAGGGGTCTTTTACATATTACTAATATAATGTTACAATATATTAAATGACTACGAGCTTTTATTTTTCTTTGTGCTATGCATGTTTGATACAATTCAATTACATAATAGTGATATGTTAACAAATGTTTTTTTTTCTTGTTACAGATTCCTGTTGAAAATATCCAGGCAGTGGTACGTTTATTGATATATTATGTTAATAAATATGTCGCTTAATTTCAAAATCCGCCAGATCCAAATTATTAAGATTTTAAAATAAATACTCTATCGTAATGCCAATTGTGGGTTTTATTGTTTAAAAATTTTTATATACTTGAAAACCCTGCTAAAAATACTTAAAAACAGCGTTGTATTTCATATGCCGCTATATTCATGGAACTTGCCTTCTGACCCGTATCGGTCAATCAGAGAGCGGGGATCTACTTACATGGATTTGGCGGATTTCGAAAGTAGGTGACACATATATAACATAGCATATGTGTGTTTGCCTGATAACGTTCAAAATATATCTCACCATCGTAAACTGAAATTTAAGAAAATGCCAATCGTAATTTTATGGGCCACGTTTGCTTGTAAACTCTGTTTGAATAATTCTGCTCTATTAAGCGCCGTAGACGTATCTGACGTCTTTTACTCTTTGATGAATTCAGACAGTTCAAAGAGAATATCGATGGGGAAGCTTTTATTTGGCAAACACCCTTGTTTTTTAATGTATGCAAGATCTGAACCCCGGGTTATTTTCACATACTGAAAAATGCCTGAAAACATGATTGTCAATTTGAATTATTTATTTCCTTTTTTTTTGTATTTTCGCCTGTTGATAAGAACATTCGTAGTTCCCGAAACAAGTCTTGTTAACAATTATAAACTCAAAAGTGGTCTTATACAAACTGGACCACCGATGCAAGCACGCTTGCTCAGCATGCTCGGCTACGGCTCTGGAGGTCCCGGGTTCAATTCACTGGAAGGTCAAATAAATATAAGTGATTTTTTTTCATCTTATTATTTACTGAATATTACCCTGGGTTGGTACCCAAAGTGGATGGCTGATCACCTTTCCTTCATGTGTTGACGATAAGATAACACTGCGTTTATATGATAAAGTTACCTTTGCACCATTGGATTTCGGATAAGGGTTTGATGTTACAAAGTGTTTTTTTTTAATATTTAAATCATCACGTTTTTTTACAGAGCTTTATTGTTAGTTTTTAAGCATAAAAACAAGCTTTAAAAAGTAGGAAACGCACCATAAAGAATTTATAGATATTTTTTATTTTATTT
The DNA here is from genome assembly GCF_059751285.1 of Brachycentrus maculatus. NCBI lineage: Eukaryota > Metazoa > Arthropoda > Insecta > Trichoptera > Brachycentridae > Brachycentrus > Brachycentrus maculatus. Next base: position 63,911 of record NW_028281287.1, on the reverse strand, counting down.
ATTTCTTAAGTTAGCTTATATTAAAACTAATATAAACTATTATATACATTTACATCATCTTTATATATTTACATTTCCTTACAGTAACTTAGACATTTATTTTTAAATTCTTTCAGACACTTTTCATTCTTCATACATTCAGGCATCTCATCATACATTTTTAAACCCTTATACATCAAGCAATTTTGCGACTCAGCTCTTTTCAATAATGGTAGTCTTATTTTATCCTTTTGTCTAGTAGCATATTCATGACAATTTTTGTTCAAGACAACTTTATCCTTAAAATATTTTGGTAATTTATCGTGAAAAAATTTATGTATAAATATCAACATATTAAATTTAAGTCTTCTTCTTACAGATAACCATTATAGAAAATAATACATTGTAGATACGCCATTTGCGGTTAGTACGGCAGAATTCATGAGCGTGTGAGCCATGAACACCAAGTTATTTACGAAAATATCAATACAGTAACTCACTTGACATTTGCAGAATAACTTGTCTTAACTTTTGGGTGGTATATTTTAATAAATGTCAAACAAGGAAAGTATTTCATTCATCAAGTATTTATATCTCATACATGTGTGTAGTATTTATATGTATCTCATAACGAAAGAAGTTTCATTCCACAACATATGAAATGGACATTTAATGCCATTCTAATGTGAACTTCTCTGTACAATTATTTATATTTTAAAAAATTTGTCTTGGTTGTAATATAAATCTTTCTCTTTCTTTTTCTTTTCTTAAAAGTTTTTCTCAATACACATTTTTTTATTATAATGTAATATAATAACATTTTTTATTTAATTTGAAAACAATTTCCATACATTTCTTCTTAATACAATCTTATAATTTTATTGGTCCTTGGGTCGACCAAAATCACATGTCGCTCACTCCTTTCAAGAACGTCATAAATCAAAAATCGTCAATTTTCAGTTGTGCATGTTTTCGAAACGCCCAGAAAATGTACTATATCCCAGCAAAAGAGGCATTTTTTAACTTAATATTTACCCGCTACAGGACAGAAAGTGTTGTTTTTGCATTTTGAAGAAAAGGTTTTATTATTTTTTTATTTATTCATATAGTTATTTTTCAAACGGAGAAAAAACCTTCAGGTTGTCCCTAAAACGATCTGTTGCACAGTAAAAAGTTCAATAAGTGGCTTGAAATGTATTTTTAATACATTGTTTTATATTGTTAAACTTTAAAAACGTTCTACTGAAAAATCAAGTTTTTTGATTTATGACGTTCTTGAAAGGAGTGAGCGATGTGATAAACAGTTACTCTTTACAGAAATTCGCAAATATTCAATATACTCATCGATATTGTATATTTCTCATCGATTTAAAAAAAATATTAACTCTAACCTATTAAAGCCAGTAAATAAATATAATTTTTATATGAAGAACCTTTGTGATGTTCCATTTTATAATTAAAATGTAACTTTGTTTTAACATCACTATAAATATTTCATTAAAACCTAATTGTAATGTCTACCGGTTTTGAAGCTAACCGCTTCTTTATATAACTAACCTTTTCGAAGCTAACCGCGTCTTGATAAAGAAGCGGTTAGCTTCGAAACCGGTAGACATTATAATTAAGTTATAATAAAATATTTATAGTGATTTTAAAACAAAGTTACATTTTAATTAGTAAATAAATATTTTTAAAAATTCCAATGGGGTTTTTCAGACCTCCACTCATGGCGAAAAGGGTTGATGAGGTCGAAAATTGAAAAAAATGTTTATTTCAAAAAAAATTTTCAAGTACACTTTTCCTTGTCTATTTAAGTTTTTTTGTTCTTTTTAAATCTCCAAACTGTAAGAAAAGCCGAAAAATAAATATTTTTAAAACATACTACCGGGGTTTTAAAGACCTCCTCCCTTGACGGAGCTGGTTAATGGGGTCACAAAAATAACGAAACACGCTTTTGGTTCCAAATTGTATAAACCGTTTCGAACGTTTTGTTGATTTACCGCAAATCTGAATAAGTCGTAAAATCTAAAATGCAAATATTTTACGAGTTTTTTAGGGAATTGAAAGTAAGACTTTGAAACTCATCTTAAATTGACTTCCTTTTACTAATCCATTTCTGGTTTCCGTTACCGTAATGAAATTTGCTTAGAGCCTTAAGGGATGGTCCCTAAAGGCTGTGGAATTATGATTGATGCCTCTTGCGTTTGTTTCAAGCCTCTTAGAGGGTGAATTTTGAGAAATCGATCGATCAACCCCTTCCCAAATCATTAATATTAAAAGTTCTAAGTTATCACGTTACGCAGCTTTAAAAACTCAAACCAAAACAAATATCTTATCTGCATATGAATAATATATTTAAAAATAATAATTTAGTACTGAACGATTGAAAAAAAAAAACGGTCATAAGCCCTGTAAATGCCCAGACTTCCATATTATCTTTCATCTATGTTGATATGTCAAAAATTATAAGAAAAACAACTCTTATAATTGGAGATAATCCAGATTTGTGAACAAGTATTTCGACATACATCAAATACATCATTCACCAAAATGAACACATTGAAACATGGATAAAACCAATTTTATAAATTCTTCTTCTTCATGTTCTATCATGTCATTTCCTCTATGCTCAACTTGAGAGTGTTTATCCCTGTCTCGGGTAGCTCAAAACAGCGGCTTAACTGTTATTACCTTCGTATAATATCTTGTATTACGCAGCCAGGAGTTCTGCCTTCTGCCCACAGCTTATGGACCTTCTATTTTGCCTCTCATGATTAAGTGTAAAAGCTCGTACATCTCTCCTCTAAGCACATGACTCAGATATGACACATACTAGACTTTGATATCAGTCAGCAACTGTCTTCCTGTTCTTGCTCTTTAGAGCACATCTGCTTTGATGACCATATCGGTCCATGTAATGCGAGAATTCTACGATGCAATCACATTTCGAATGCCTCTAACCAGTATACAATGCTGTTCTTAAAGGTCCACTGTATAACTTCGTATAAAAGTACTAACCATGAAAAAAAAACTATTCTTGTCTTTTATTTTTTACCAATTCCTTTTTATCTTGAGCATAATTCCAAGAACAAATAGTCTCAAGAACCAGGTTGTTACAGGGACTGTGGATTGAAAACGAACATTAAAACGGTATCCTACAATTTTAAAGGAGCAAATAAAGGAATAAAAGGAATTTTCAGTAAACAAATTCTTTAAATATAACTCAGAACTGGAAGTAATGGACGCGAATCGTACTCTTAATCCCAGAAGACCACAACCATCAGCTTAATGTAACTTGAAACAAACATTAAATTTTTAAATAGTTATTTTCTTTGAAAATAATATCAAAGTATTTACAACATTTTGAGTGAATGTAATATCTTGAAGAACATGAAAGTCTTGGTATTTACAGGGGCCTAGATCGTATTTCTAGGAGTTCCAAAAATTTTATTAGTGTAGTTATCAATCATGGATAGAATACTGAATGTTGCACGTGTATAACGTGATCACCTAACCAGCCTATAACAGGTCATAGGCCCTGTAAAGACCCATACATCCACATTATTCTTTATCTTTGTTGGGATGTAAAAAAATGGCAAGTTATTTGACTATTCGTTTTTAAGTTTCAATTTCAGCAAAAAATATCATTTTGTCGAGTTGTTTATTGAAAGTTTGTATCATTCAGAAGATTGTGGCCCTAAAAAAGACTTATCTTTTTGAGAATTGCTAAACATATTTTCTTTTTCAAATTTGAAAAAAAAAATTGTTTTACCTTTGAAAATATCCTTGGTTTTTAATCTTAATTTCTATCGTAAAAACTATTTTCATAGACATAAATCTTATACAAAAGATTGAATGAAAACTAAGCAAAATTTTGTTATTTTTATTTAACGGTCTTGATTGCTTCAAAGAGATTTTTGATGTCGAAATTCCAAAAAGTAAAAGCTTAAATAATAAAACACACAATCAAATGTGCGTTTTGATTGGCGTGATAAGTTTTTAGTGATCAAATTCAAAAACTAAAAAAATTTAATCACTTTGTAATTTATTTCGGTTTCTCACCATTACATTACGGAGTCAGTTTGTTAGTCGGTATAAACTTAAAAATTAAGTAATGACACTTTTGATGAACAAAATAAATATTCAAAAGGAATTAATTCTAGTCTTAGGAATATATCAGAAACGGTATAGCAGTATTTTGTAAAAATGCTGGTTTCATATGAATTAATGGGATTTTTTTTCATACAAAGGAGGGTAAAGCGGTGAATAAAATAAATGTGTGATGTTTGACAGCGGAAAGCCTCCGTGAATTCATACGATATTTTTCTTTCAATCAACCCCCATAAGAGGGATACTGGAGCAGGATGTGTGGTCTAAGGGATGAAAGGAGATAGTGATAATACAGGAGGCTTTGCGAAATTTTATTTATTATCCAGAAAATCTATTCTAGAGAGAAATTTATCTTACATTTAATACGTTACTTTGAAACTCTATAATACTTGTTTTTTGTATTCCCTAATTTAAAAGGTTTGTTAACATAAGAATTATTTGAATTAATTAAGAGTTATTCATATAATATTGTTTAAAATTTTTATCCATATTTACAATTCCTATTTTTTTTTTGATGAAGATATCGATGACAGATTTAACTTTTTTTCTGAAGGTCGTTACTACTAGGTAGTTATTTTAATATTAAATTGTTTTTAATTGCAAAAAAAAAATATTTAATGAAAATGAGTATAAAAATGACAAAATGTCAACATATACATATCGTTCACTCCTTTATCACTCCAGTCATAAATCAAAAAACTTGATTTTTCGGGAGAACGTTTTTAAAGTTTAATAATATAACACAATGTATTAAAAATAAATATCAAGCCACTTATTGAACTTTTTACTACGCAACAGATCTTTTTAGGTAAATCCTGAAGGTTTTTATCCATTTAAAAAAGATTTAGTTTATTTAAAAAATAATTGAACAACACCTTTTCTACAAAATGCAAAAACAACTTTTTCTGCCCTGTAGCGGGTAAATATTAACTTAAAAATATGCCTCTTTTGCTGGGATATAAAGTACATTTTCTGGGCATTCCGAAAACATGCACAACTGAAAATTGACGATTTTTGATTTATGACGTTCTTGAAAGGAGTGAGCGATATATTCTTTAACAATAACCTTAATTTAAAAGGTATGTAAAAATAATAACTTAATTCAAATGGACCCGTTCATTTGGATTTTTGCAAGATTTATCTTAACATACTGAAAAATGCATAAAAACATTAAAAAAAAAATATTTTCATATTATTTCACAAAGCATTAATGATTATTTTTTAAAATTATGTTATGTATAGAAAAAAAAAATCAAAATCAAACTTACGAGTATATGATCTGATGTATATAATCTGATGACAGGTTAATTATGGCGACTATATAACAAGTGACTTTATGCATCATCATCATCATCTTCTAAAGGCAGCGCCTTGTAGTGTCAGCCACTTGTCTCTGTCAGTCGCCATCCTCTTGAGCTGCGAATAGTGATACTTATGCATCAAGTGAGTTCAAAAAAGTTGGTGATTTTTTAAGTAACGAATATTATTTTATGTTTAAAGGATAGTAGATTGTTTTAAAGAGGGAGTGAAAATGGAATCATAAAAACTAATACTATTAATGGGCAAACAAAAAAGCCAGAAGATTCTTTAAGAGCTTTCTGAGCTGAATAAGGTTGTAACGTTTATTTATCTCGAAAGCTCAGTTTTACGATATCAATAAACAAAGTACGTTGCTGAAAAATGCACAGTAATAAATTTCATAGCAGAAAATTTAAATTTATATTCCTTGGCTTAGAGCTGGAACAAACGACTGAAAAACGACACCCTGAAATCTAATACTCTGTAATGAAAACGTGTGTAGGATAGATTCCATGGCACTGTGGCCATTTGTTAGGAAAAGGACATTAAACATTATAAAGAGGCTTTACTCTTGCCTTGAGGTCTTAGTTGGCAGTAGATCAAGATAATATTTCTAAAGGATTACAGGAAAATCGATTTAAATAACAATACGGAGGTATTTTATTTATTGTTTCGGCATTAACTTTGTGGTTAGACATGTTACAATGATTAAAGAAAACACTTGTTTTTTACCACTTGAGTTTTATTATAGACTACATGTTTCAGAAGTTAAACTTCCATCATTCAGTTATCATGCAGACCTGAATGATGGAAGTTTAACTTCTGAAACATGTAGTCTATAATAAAACTCAAGTGGTAAAAAACAAGTGTTTTCTTTAATCATTGTAATACGGAGGTACAACATTTTGAGTGTTTCTAAATATTTTTTCACATATCTCCAATTATAGGATTTATTTTTTATATTTTTTGTTGATATCTCATCACGAAAAAGCTTCTGTTATCACGACATATTATGTCTCTAGTGAAATTCTAGTGATTCAAGCACAATGTTTCGAAATTGAACAAAATATATAGATGTACCAAGAATTTGAGAAGTGTAATTGTCAATCATGGGTACAGTTTATGAATGTTACATGTGTAAAAAGTGATCACTTCAACCAGCCTATGACGGTCGTAACCCCCGTAAATGTCCAGACTTCCATATTCTTCTTCATATTTGTTGAGATATCGATAAAAAATAATCTCAAATAAATATTTCTGTAATTCATTTTGCAAATTAATGGGAATTGAACCCACGATATGACTTTCGCAATCAAGCGTTAAACGAAGTTAAACGAAAACGTTTTCATCGAATTAACGACCTAGAATTTTGTTTTCAACTTAAAATATATACTAAATACATTTTATTATAAAAATTATTCCTGAAGTAAAGTTCTTTCTTTAATGGTAATTGTCTAAGATACGCAAACTTTCAAAAATAAATCACGTTATTAATAGGCTCATTATAACGTTCATTAAGAAAGCTTTTTTTTAAATATGCTACAACCAACTAAAAGTACGCGGTACATTTAATATTCGACTCTTTCCTTATTTTTTGTTTTATTTAGTTTAATAAAGTTTTACATTATTATAATTATTCGATTATATTTTTTAATAACAATATCTATGACGCATTTTATTATATATTTTTTTCAGACTGCCACTAATACTAGGTAGTTAATTTAAAAATGAAATTATTTATCTTTGTTTTGTTGAAATGTGCATGTTAAATCGTAAAATATAAGTTTGTATTTTATACCAATGCTCATAATTTTGCTTTTTCCGTTGTGTAGTGATTAGTGTATTTGGATGCAATGCTTTAGTGATTTTAGATTTTTCCATCTTATATTTATTTAATAATATCATTAACCTGAAGCGCAAGCTTTGACGATCAAGATAACACTGTGTTCGTATCGTATTTATTCTCAACTTATATTCTTCTCCATCTGATTCTCAGTACTGAGGCTAGTGACCCTTGTGGAAACAATGACTCTTCTCCAGCTATCCCTTGACTGTGCTGCAGGTAGCGCTCTAACCACCGAGGCGCCTGCTGCTGCCTTTACTTGATCGCTCTTTATGGGGATCTTCATCTCCCTCTCTTTCCCTCCAGGCTACCGATCACAAACAGTCATTCCAGGTTATCTTCATTGCCACGTGCAAAGAACTAAAGAATCATTTCTTGAATGTTTTTCGCAGATACTTTGTGGCACATTTTATAAACTTTATAAAATAAAACAACTTTGTTTCAACCACTTTTTAATTATAAGTACACTTAAACCTACCGGTTTCGACAAGAACCTTGTCATTATCGGGGTTTATTAAATTCTAAAACATTGAAAACATTAAAATGCTCATAATTAATTACATTCCCTTACCAAAAACTTCCACACACTCCGTTAAAAATGCTAAATGTAATTTTTATTCTTCATTGCATAGCAACCCCAAATAACAAGTATTGGAATCACCCAAAAACAGTATGAAGCCGCAAATAAGCCAAAAACTGAAGAATCGGTTGTGTATAGACATTGATCAGAGTCAAGCCATCTGAGTGTATTACCGACTAATATTACCAACGCAATTTCAGCCGAAAGTGAATTATAATTAAGGTGGCAGTCGTAAAGTAGGTTATAAATAATTTTAAGAGATTATTAAAGTTCAAAAAAGTTTCGCAGCTTTTCTTATATAGCCGTAAAGCTACGAAAGTGCGGTGCGGTTTGATTAACCTCCCCATTTGTGGATAAATGGCTAAGATTGCGTTGGGAATTTATTTCAAGCTCCGTTTAATGGAGTTAGCATTCAATTGGCAAAGTTTCCACTTTCTCGCACCACGTTATTTTTGATCTATTGATTAAATTACTTTGCTTTTCTTATAACTCAAGCTGTCTTTTACAGTTCCTACTGTATGTATGCATTTTTTTCTTTCACTTCTTCAATCTATATTCAACCACTCGTCAGCAGAATTTTTAATCCCATAATAATATATATTTTTAATTAAACCCTTATCTGCACCCCAATGGTGCATAGAGCACTGTTTCATATGAAGGCAGTGTTATTTTGATCGTTTACACATGAAGGAAAGGTGATCAGCCCTCCGCTTCAGGTACCAGTCCAGGGTTACATTGAATAAATATTACAGTGAAAAAATCACTTATATTTATTTGACCCCCCTGGGAATCGAACCCGGGACCTCCAGAACGGTAGCCGAGCGTGCTGACCATTACACTACGGAGGCGGACCCAAATCCCATAGTAAATGAAAATAAAATGAAACAACTTATAATTCATTCGGCAGTCACTTTGTGGTAATATATATAAATTGTTTAATGTAGTATTACTGAATAAATACGAACATTTTAATTTTACTTGGTAAACAGTGAAATTTTCCAAGTAAAACTAAAATTAAACTTAAAATTAAACAATCCAATACTGTTGACGCAGTATGGAAGTCTGAGTATTTATATGGCTTATATAAATTTTAATTATACTTTAATGGGTCGTAAGCCCTGTAAATACCCAGACTTCCAAATTTTTCTTCATCTTCCTTGAGATGTCGGAAAAAGAATATCAATTTAAGATTTTTAAATATTAAATTAACATTTTATTTAGGTAGAATAAACAGAATGAAAAAATATAAAAGAATATAAACTCTTTTATTAAATCAAAACGGTGATTCAGTAGGAAGCGTCCTTAACAATAAAGGAAAATTGTCGTTGTGCCTGACACGTGTTTCGTAGAAGTAATTCTTGCATCCCTTAATTAATTATAAAATAAGGGATGAAAAACCTTAGACAGAGAAATGAAAAACGTTTTTTATTCTTTGAATATATTAAGTTAGACGGTGGACTTGCGAGCTGTAAAACTAAAATGACAAAAATGATTTATTAATTTAAAACAAACTGTGCCCAGCAATGGGTTGTCGTGGCTCAATCTGGTTTCATGGAAAAGAAAAAAAAGAGAAAGCACACATTTCTGATTTGCTTGGTTTTACATTGTTTGTTGTCATACAATATTTTTGAATTTGTCAAAAACACTTTTTCTAATTTTATTTTAAATTTCTTAAAATATGTTATGATACGTGTTTCGATGCATTTATTATTTGAAAATAACGCGGAACACATCGAAACACGTGTCAAATTAGATTTTAAGAAAAGGTGGTAGTTACCAAATATAACTTAAATTCAAAACGGATAGGTATAACCATAAAACGACTGCAATTTTAAAAACGCTAGAACTGCAACATCAAAAAAAAATTCTAAATAGAAACACTGCTCTTTTTGTGAGTAGTGTTCACGCGCAGCTAACTTTTATACTCGATTTGAGACAAGCGAGTATAAACATGAGTCATCGAGGGGTCTTTAGCTGAGTAAACAGTCGTAAAATATACATTAATACATGTGATATATAATTTCCTTTTTATTCATTACACATCGACATAAAATGTTATGATAAGACAAAAAGGGATACATTCAATTTCTCAATGATAGCTATTTAACTCATTCGGCAGTCACTTTGTAGTAAAATCTATCCATTTTTAATTAATGTTTTACTTAGTAAATACCATACCGTGCTTGAAAATAATGCGGAATACATCGAAACACGTGTCACAGTAGATTCTAAGAAATAGTGGTATTTAATAAGTAAAACATTTATAAAAATGGATCGTTTGTTACAATTTTTAAACCGTACGCACCTAGCGCGTATTTCACACAGAAAAAACTAGATATACGCGCATAGTGCGTACGCTGCCCCCAACGTGTCAAGAGACAGAAAGGAAGGCTGGAATGTGAGTAATATATTTATTTCCTCTTTTTATTTTATTGAACAATTCAAATATAGTGCCTTTAATAAGGCAATAGTGCCTTTTTCGTATAAAATCACCTAAAAGGCGCTATTTATTTGATTTTGAAAATTTTGCTTCTCCCCTCCGAAGAGATACGAGTAATTTAGCAGGCTGGTGCTAGACCAAAAAAAGTTGGGATACTGTGGTCTTGGCATTCCTACGAAGCGTTGTAGTACACCGCCTCAAGTATTTACCATAATTTCCTTCAGTACCCATTTATGTTCCGTTCGCCTGGTATTCCGGTATCTCCTCCCGGGATAAGAACCTAAGCCTACCGATTTCCATTTAACTAAGTCGCTAAGCTACTGGCGAAGGCCCGTTCATAATCCTTTCCGAACTATGCAAGGATTAAGGACAATAATAAATATTAAAATTAATTACTATCTCCGTTCTATTTTTCGACATCTCTACATAAATGAAGAAGAATATGGAAGTCGGGGCATTTACGGGGCTATCGACCGTCATAGGCTGGTTTAAGTTATCGCTTTACGCACGTGTAACATTCACCAATTCTACCCATGATTGACAACCACACTAAATTTAAATTTTTAAATTTCGAAACATTTTACTTCAATCGTATAATCAAATACCATTCGTTGCATGCCTATTTATATATGAGTTTATTTTTTAAATACATATGCTTTAGTCGGCCTCCGTACATATTGGTTAGCACGCTCGGCTAACGTACTGAAGGTCCCGGGTTCGATTCCCAGGGGAGGGGGTTCAAATAAATTTAAGCGATTTTTATCACTCTAATATTTATTCAATATCACCTTGGACTGGTACCTGGAGCGGAAGGCTGTACATCTTTCCTTCATGTGTTAACGTTTAAGATACAGCGTTTATATTATGCGGTACCCTATGCACTATCGGGTGCGAATAATGGTTTGAAGAACAATTTATATTTAAAACAAATAAGCGAGGAAAGAATGGTAAAACAAATTTATAAGTCTATTGTAGTTGAAAACGGAAGCATAGGAAAGTGATCAAGTATTTCAAGTACTCGAAATAAACGGCAGGTACGTATGGTGAGATTCATGAATGTGGAAGAGGCGAAAAAAAAAAATATTGGTAGAGACAGAGAAGTATGGCGTTTTAGTCAATCTGCCAACCCTTACAAGAAAGGTGCGTCATGGTTAGTAAGTTCGCTAGTTAATTACCAATAAATAATTAAAAAAAGAAATCAATTAATTTAGTTTCAAAAATGAATTCATGGTTTCTTCAAAGTATTTACTATATCTCCTTTGTATTATTTTTGTAAAGTGGTTGTTCAAATTGAGTTCCCTAAAAAATGTTGCCATTAGTAAGAGTTATGTCACAAAAAAAAAATCTGATAGATAAAATCACAATTATGGGACATTTTCCTGATTAAAATCATTCCCGAGATCTCCAGATTTCACATCGTTATTTTTCTGAACAACTCCAGTCCTTATGATATTGTTTCGTTCACATAATTTCCGGGGAGAATTTATGGCACCATCTCTGGCGATAAAGCTAGCAAGTTACAAGGACGGGCAAAATATTCGCCGGAAAAAATAGTTAGGTACCTAATGGAGATGTTTTTATTTTCTCGCTCGGCAACACCGAAATAATAAAATAGGTTACGAAATTGCCATTCCGGCGTCATATCAGGTCAAGCCCGCGGGGAGAGGGGGTGACCATAGAAAAAATGAGAGATTCAGGCGGGAGCCGTTGTATTGTGTATTAAAAGCGCGGGAAACGATTCAAGTGTTCGGATATTGCACCGTAAAAAAATATGATCGTACTTGCACTCATATACGTCAGTGTATTATATTGTTGTGAAGTGTCGTCTTCAAAGATTTTTCAATTCAGTAGGTTATACTCTGATCTTTAAACATTTAATATAATATTTCGTTCTCGCAATTTATTGAGACTTCAAAGCATATAATAGAGCATATTTTTTTAAGATTGACTAAGTCTTTGAACGCACATGCTGAATTTCGGTCACCCGATCAGGATACTACGTTTACTTATTCGTTATTCGTCCAATTCAATCGATTATGTAACACATCGATCTCATATCAAACATAAGCATTCATTCTCGTAATTTAGTTTTTAAATTTATATTACAGATTACATATTTAATGTAATATTTTATAAAACTTTTACATAAACCGTCAGTGTGAAAACCTTCCCACATCCAATAGTTGAGAAGTTGGCAAGACTGCGCGGTGCGCTGTTATAGTCTGCGCGCAAGATACTGATGTTTTCAGGCAAAAAAATACACTACTTTGAACTGATACTAATTGAAATACATTTAAAAAAATACAATATAAAGTAATTTTTCCATAAAATATAATATAAAGTCCATTTTGATTTGTAAGGTGTCCAATTAATTTTCTAAAACGTACAATTTGAAGTAAAAACCCCGTACTGAACAGAGAAGAAACAACAGATTTAAGGAACAAATATGGGAGTCTGGGCATTTTTGAGGGCATTCGACTTGTTTTTAGGTATTTATTAAAATTCGTATAAGTCCAATTCGTAACCAAATATTCAAACGTGAGAAGGATCTACATCTCTTAAGTTTATCCGCAAGTAATATTGTATTATATCATCTTCTTTGCTCTCAATCCTGCGGATTGGTCTGTAGCAACAGATGACATCTCTTTCGCCATTCTCGCCTATTTTCGGAAGTCCTCTTCAGCTCCTCATACGTCAAGCAACCCATGTCTTCGTATAAGTCGCTTAGGTATTCGTGGCGTGGGCGTACTCTGGCGTTTATTTCTTCGATCGTCTCCTCTATTATTTGGTGCAGGAAACCCTCTTGTCGTAGCACGTGGCCCATCCATTCGGCGCGTCTTTTGGAGATAGTCGCGAGTTTATTATATAATTAAATAATTAGTCACCCAATCGTCAATCAGTTAAATATCATACACTTGACCAGAACATGTAAATAAAAATATTAAAAATAACACAGTAATTTATATTTTTCTTCAATATTATTTCATGTTCTGTTATCATAATGACCCCAGCATTTAAAATACAGGTAGATGATTCGTAGCACGAGTGAATAATCTGAATTTCCGAAAACGGATGTCCTAGTCCGGAAACTTGGGACTTCCCGCGGAAAATAACCACACAGGAAGTACTACTGCTTCCCGAATGATAACTTATTTCGAAACATTATATTGTAAGCTTACACAAATACGTTTGGACCAACATTCGGTTTTCAGACAAAATGTTTTTACAGGGTGCATAATATTGACTTAGACTATGGTATAGTGCATTTATTTGTTGATTTAGAACTGCATTTATTTATGTATTGTATTAAATTTTAAATCAAACACTGATTTATTGAGTCTACTAAGTTGTATTTTATTGTTTAAAAAACACATAAAAATCAATTTTGAGACAATTGTTTAGCCTAGTTATAGCATGTCCCAACTAATGTTTAGTGGTTAGTGTCACAGACGTTGAATTGAGTTAGAGATTCTAGGTTCTAGTCCAATGGTTTGTTATTTTTAATAATAGGGAAATTCGTTATTAATTATGATATAAACTTTCCCTTAACAATTAAAAATGATTTTAAAATATATATTTTGGATATTGAAATCATTGTTTACTTTATTGTATGGTGACAGAGTTTCTCCAGGGTATGCTTGGCTACAGTAGTTAAGAGATTTTTAATTAATGTTTTACTTAGTAAATACCACTATTTCTTTATATCTACAATAACACATGTTTCGATGCATTCCGCATCGTTTTCAAACACCGATGCGGAATGCATCGAATCACGTGTCACAGTAGATTTTAAGAAATACTTAGTGGTATTTACTTAGAAAAACATTAATTAAAAATGGATAGATTTTACCACCAAGTGACTGCCGACTCAATTAATGAAAATAGTTTAGAGACTAGAAGAAATGTGTATTTGATTACGCATTTGATTATTATTATTATTATTACTAATCACCTTACTTTTTTAATTATTGTTACGAGTATTTTTAATGAATAAATAATTTTATTCAACAAAAAAAATATCAAAACATAATCTTAGATTTTCGTGTTTTTGGACAAGATCAATTCATTTCGTCGCTCTTTTACTGTTTTTATTGCGTTTTGATTGTTATTTCATTACCACGAGGACTGATAAGACAATTGGGATATCGTTAGTTTAATCGTCGACAGGAGACGTGATTGAAATTGGCTATTCCTTAATTGGGCTATAATAATTAAATTTTACAATTTCCGCCGAAGCGCCTCGCTACTTCCTTCGCTATAAAGCGTAATTGGTCTTCCTGCTGAAATGTTTTTCTTGACGATCAGTGTGGTCTAGTGGTAATATACCTGATTACAATTATGACGCTTACTTTCAAAATCCGCCATATCCAATTTTATGATATTTTAAAATAAATACTCCATCGAAATGCTAATCGTGGGTTTAATTAAGATGGTTTGGACATGTGGAACGTTTGAGTGAGAAAATAACGGTTAAACAAATTTATGAGGCAAATGTAGTTGGAAAAACAAGCAGAGGAAGACCGAGGATAACTTGACACAATCAAGGATGTCAAATACTTGAAAGTGGCCGTGAGTGGTCAGAAGTCGTAATAATCGTCGGGAATGTATGAGGAGATGCATGAGTGTGGAGGAGGCGAAGAATGTTTGCAAAGACAGAATGTCCCCTGCGGGGAAGCGGCGTGGTGGTTAGTTAGTAAAATATTTATATACTTAAAAACCCTGCTTAAAATACTTTAAAACAGCGTTGTATTTCAAATTCCGACATATTCATGAAACTTGCCTTCTGACCCATATCGGCTAATCAGAGAGCGGTGATGGGTCAAAATTTAAGAGATGGCATTATCGGTTTTTGTCTCGTGTTTTTTTTTTATACTGAAAAGTTTTCCAAAAAAATGTCGAAATTTCTCTACTTCAAAATATTTTATCTTAAAATACACAAATCTTTGATACATAAATGTTACCCGGAGAATTTAGCATTTCATGTAAAATTGACTTACATGGATCTGGCACATTTTGAAAGTAGGCGACACAATTAGCAATACCAAAAGACAAAAAAATCCTGTTTAATAAGCGAATTCGTACACATTTAAACAATATCATTTTATATTATTATTTGATATATCAACATAGATGAAGAAGAATATGGAAGTCTGGGAATTCACTTGTATGTGAGGTCCAAATCCTGGTCCAAATGAATGAGTTTATTACTTCATTAATTGATTCGGCAGTCACTTTGTGGTAAAATCTATCCATTTTTAATTAATGTTTTACTCAGTAAATACCACAATTTCTTAAAATCTACCGTGGCACGTATTTCGATGCATTCCGCATCATTTTCAAACACCGTATGATACTGTATGATACGGTGTTTGAAAATGATGCGGAATGCATCGAAACACGTGTCACAGTAGATTTGAAGAAAAAGTGATTTTTACTTAGTAAAACATTATTTTAAAATGGAAAGAGTTTATGCTCAATAAAAAGCTTCTATCATCTCTTCATAGATGTCTTTAGTGAAATTCTAGTGACTTCAGCACTACTTTTCAAATTTGAATAATACATATAGAATTTCCAAGAATTTGAGTTGTGTAGTTTTCAATCATGGATAGAATTGGTGAATGTTACGCGTGGGTTGAGCAATTCCTTAAACCAGCCTGAGACAGTCGTAAGCTTTCTAAATTCCCAGACTTTCATATTTTTCTTCATCTTTGTTGAGATGTAAAAAAAAAACTCTGATATTTATTTCATATTAACCTGAAGCGGAATAGTGATCACCTTGCCTTCATGTAAGTAACGATCGAGATAAAACTACGTCAAAACGATGCAGTGCCCTATGCACCATTAGGTGCGGATAAGGGTTAGAAGAAAAAGAATTAAATACATACGAGTATACATTCAAAAGAAGAAACATATTTTATTTAGAATAGTATTTTTCTCACGTTTGCTTTTTTACGACCCGAATCGTTTTATTTTGACAATAAGGCGCAGTCAAAAAGTTTCTGTCTCGTAAATTATTATTTTTCGTAGGAGTGAATAAAGAAAGGTTCTCCGTGATCACTAAAAACTCCTATTTTACGGTCGGTCGCGGTCGTAAATGTCAAGTGCTCCCAAATAAAAGGAAAACTGCGTAAAAAATAATGACGGAAGCTTAAAAAGATGTGCGTATTGTGTGGAATGCTGTAAGGACCGCCTTTAGCGCAAAAAATACAATGGCAGAAGTCATTGAGTTCTATTTTGTACAGCAAAAGGTGACTCGAAATTTGATCACAGTTGTGACAGACTCCATTTTGACTTTTTGTGAAATATAATAATAAGGACATCTTAAATTTTCACTCTCATAAATTAAAATTATTACACCTTGTTCCATATAAAGGCCGAATTATGAATTATCTTGAAAATTTAAAAATCCAAAAAAACCTAAATTCTAATAATAATTTATTAAATAATACATTGTTTCAAAATTCTTAACCGTTGCTTTCCATTTTTCCTTTGTTTTCAAACTCCGCCCCTTGACTAACCCTTTCCCTTTACTTTCCCCTCTCCCTATTTATAGAACAATTTTATATTTTATATTTTAGTTATTATACAGACCTGAATGATGGAAGTTTAACTTCTGAAACATGTAGTCTATAATAAAACTCAAGTGGTAGAGAACAAGTGTTTTCTTCAATCATTATTAGGACATCTTAATATAATAATAAGGACATCTTAACATCTTAACATCTTAACATAGATAAAGAATAATATGGATGTATGGGTATTTACAGGGCTAGTGACTCGTCATAAGCTGGTTAACTTCTCTTTTTACATTCATCATGAAACATTCATCATTTTACCAATAGTTGACAACTATTCCATTAAAATTTTCGGAACATCTAGACATATTGATCAATCTGATGACAATACATATGAGTTCACAATAGCCACCTATGTAAAATTGAAATAGCTTTTATGTTTAACACATTTTTTATAAGTTTTGTTTGCATGTTAATTTTGTGTATGATAAAAAATTAAAAATGTGTATTTTTTAATTTTTTTTTGTAGTAAATTATTGAAAGAAAAGCATTTTTAAATGATTGAAAAAAGTTATATTTATTTTACAATTAAAGTACATGTGGTTTTAATCTGGTAGATAATTTTATAACAGAAGATATATATTGCAATTTTAACTGGCCAAATTTCCGACAGTGAAATATCCGGGTACTCATTAAAAGTAATTATAAATATTACAGTAAATAAATATATATTCACTTTTAAATATTTTTTCATACAAAGCTCACTCCTTTCAAGAACATCATAAATCAAAAATCGTCAATTTTCAGTTGTGTATGTTTTCGGAATGCCTACAAAATGTACTATATCCCACCAAAAGAGGCATATTTTAACTTAATATTTACCCGCTACAGGGCACAAAGTGTTGTTTTTGCATTTCGAAGAAAAGGTATTGTTTAATTATTTTTTTAAATATACTAAATATTTTTCAAATGGAGAAAAAACCTTCAGGTTTTACCTAGAAAGATCTGTTGCACGGTAAAAAGTTCAATAAGTGGCGTGATATATATTTTTAATACATTTTTTTATATTTTTAAACTTTAAAAACGTTCTCCTGAAAAATCAAGTTTTTTGATTTATGACGTTCTTGAAAGAAGTGAGCGATATGTGAACATTGTATACATGTATTTTTCTTGCACACGCAATCAGGAAGTATTTTTTTTATCATCCTGTTCTTGAGAAATATTTCCTTTCAAAAATGATGTATTCAAGTATTTCTTATTACATTTGGGGCTTAGAGACAATTGTAGTACGTTATACTCATCTTTAGAGAGTAGAGAATGTCAAGAGAAAGAAATGGGAAACAAAACGCTTCAAAAACGAGATTTAAGAATAAAACGTAAAGTAGGAAAATGTAAAAAAATGTGAGTTATAGATAGAAAAAATGTGGCCACATGAATAAGAAAGATGTATTTTTTAGTCATGAAAAGCTGCCACCGATCCAGATATGAGAATTTATTTAGATATAACGAAACCTTTTGTCAGTAGAATAAGCATTTAATATTTTTTATTCTAGTTTTTCTCATAAAAAAAGCATTTTCCCGTCAAAAGACGATGTCTTCTTCCAAGAAAACGTGTTAAATACCCTTAATGTAAAGTAAATATATGAAAATTGGTTTTGTTAAATTTAACGGGAAAACATTTCAGTTTCGAATTTTGACAGCTGACTTTTGGTTGACGATCATTTGACTGACTAAAATTTGAACAAACGTAAACTAAGCCAACTTAATACAAAGTATGATTAAATAAATGTCGTTAGCCCTTAATTTTTACCTTTTCGGTTAGTTTGTTACCTAAAGCCTATTTTAAAAATATTATATATTTTTAAATAATTTATGATTACGCAAAGTATTCGATTTTTTGGAAAAAGGGTAACGATTTATTTTTCAATAAAACAAAATTATTTCAATTAAAACCTTGTTTTGCCTCATTAGTTTTTAATGTTACATGAGAATTTCAGATCTTAAAATAATATTTATTATCAGATGTTGGTCCGGAATCTTTTAATTGTAGGTAAGTTTTTTTTTATCGAACCGCTATCAAAACGACAATGAGTATTATAACACATATGTATATAAAATATGTATATAATAATAATAATAAAACCCTTATCCGCACCCCGATGGTGCATAGGGCACTGTGTCATATAAACGCAGTGTTATCTTGATCGTTTACACATGAAGGAAAGGTGATCAGCCCTCCGCTTCAGGTACCAGTCCATGGTAATATTGAATTAATATTACAGTGAAAAAATCACTTTTATTTATTTTCCCCCCCTTGGGAATCGAACCCGAGACCTCCAGAACGGTAGCCGAGCGTGCTGACCATTACACTACGGAGGCGGACTATATATCAAAATATGTATACAAGCCATAATCTTTAATTTTGATAAATAACATAAATTACATTAAAATATAATCATGGGAAGTAACGTGATAAAAAAATATACGAAGCCCTTGTTCAACACTTTTTTTTAGTTTAATAATATAAACACGACTAATTTCAAAAACATCATTAGTTCTCGAAACTAATCATGTCAACGTTAATAAACTCTGGTATTATTTAAATCATCATGTTATTTGTACAATGATTTGATAATCAATAATACAAGAAAATTAAAAATAAATCAGTAGAAAAGCAAATGCTACAAAAAATATTTCAAATACCATTTAAATACCTATGAACATAAATTGTTTTTGAAAATGGCATTAAATTTTTTGCAAATTTAAAAGATATGTTCTGTTATTTTTTTCAGATGATTTAAAATGCTAAGGTTAGAATACAAACTTAAAAAGGTATAATTTTATTATTATTTTATTTTTATGTAGAGTTTTTATAACACAATCCAAGTTTTTTACTGGCCATTTGAATACTGCCATATTTTTCTTAAAAAAATTTTCAATATCGCGACTAATTTTAATGTATCGGATATCGACATAATGGAAATATTTTCTTTATTTTTCTCGTTTGCAAAATACGAACTGAAGCTCCAATTTAATTGATGTGCGGCTTTAACGAACTGTAATTGATATGTTAAAGTATATTTTTCTTATTATCTACTGGAAATTTCTGACTAAAAGAACGCTAAGAGGAAAATCGTGTTTCGATATTAAAATGCCCGCGGTTGTTTGGTGGAGGGTAAAAAAAATAATTTCGGATAATTTAAGATTCTTGCAAACGAAACCTTTTTTGAACAAATAATTTTCATTAAATCATAACAATAACTTTGCAAAAATTTATTTGAAAAATAAATTCTTTTTCTATTACATATGTTAATAGCAACAAAAAAAAGGAAACGAAATTTTTTCATTTGATAAGAATTTTTTTTTTTTAATTAATATTGTGACAATTGTTTCGCCTAGTTATGGCATTTTCAAACGAATACCATTCATAAGAACATTCGTTTGAACACCATAACTAGGCGAAACAATTGACACAATATTAATTTTATTTAATTTTTTTATAAAATACAACTTGGTTGACTAAAAAAATACGTGTTTGATTTAAAAATTAATACATAGAATAAAATGGAGTTCTACAAATTAAACTCCAATCAAAAATAATATTTTCATTGTGTCCGAATCTTTGTTCACAAACCAGGGCTTGTCCACTCAGGGGGTTATTTCATATTTATATCTTAACACAGATGAAGAAGACTACAGAAATCAGAGTGCTTACTGAATGTTCACAAATTTAGATTTATCCATTTAGGGATTATTTTTTATTGACATCTCAAAAAGATGAATGATAAACAATGACACTACCTTATATTTTCAATGAAGTCTTTTCATCCTTTGGCTGAAGGAGTTGTAATAAAATATTAATTAATTTTAAAGTAGCGACGCTGTAAGGAGGAATAATAGTTGTTAAAATATTCAGATGCAAATTGTATGCGGGAATCTCTCTATTAACTTTAATGCATCGTTAAAATTCTGATTACTTACGTCACAAGCGTCCTAGAACATTGAAGACATTCCTTTTGTCACTTACATTTATTTTGATTCCTTAGTCACCATTGTAATATATCATTAAATATTCTAAATGAATTAAAAATACTAGCAAAAATAACACAGTTTTATTGTACAATTATGCAATATTCTGTTTTATTCATTAAGAAAACTACCAGCTACAACATTATTTTGAATTTGTTACAATAAATAACCAGAAAAACATAGTTTTTATGAACCATTTTATGGAATTTTATTTTAGTTAAAACTGACAGCTTTAGTATAATTAGGTAAAATTTTAATAAACAAAAAATATATATTATTGTGTTCATGTGAAATGTGAATTCTTGTTTTATTTTTAAGAGTAGAAATATCTTTTTATAATAAAAAAATAAAATATAAAAATTATTCACACGTGTCTTTTTAGTTTTTCACAAGTACTTATTAAATCCTTGTAAATGTGAATCAACATCTAACTTTATCTTATTTGAAGGATTGCTCTGAAAGCTATCATCACTCATTATTCGGGTTGTTAATAATTAAATTCACTTTTTTCGTCTATTGGCGTAAAATAATGAGGAGATTAAAAAATGAATGAGTAGATTTTGGAGAGGAAAACTTGTCATGGTCAAGTATCTCAAACACTTAAAAGTAGTCAGATCAGGAGTCGAAATAATTAGTGGGTATGTATGAGGAGATACATGAGTGTAGAAGAGGTGAAGAATTTTTGCAAAGACATGTAGTTTAGGGGTATTTTTTTCATTGATAATCAGACAGGAAAAGAGTATTCCCAAGTTTTCAATTTATTTTGTAACAATTTGAAAAATCGTAACTTACTATGGAACAAAAGATTGTATGTGTTTTTTTGTGTACCTTTTTTGAGAATATATAAAATACATGAAATATCAATATGTCGGCAAAAATAATGTAATATATACATATTTTATACCTTCAATAGGAGCCATAAATCATACTGCGATTATAAATCACCCACATCTTTGTAAATACGCACTCCATATGATGTGAAGTACAGGCCTATCCCGTGTTAAGTATATGCGTTTACAATCCACGGAGATTTATATTTACCATTACCGTAATTGATGGTTGGCAGGAATAACTCCGTTACTGGATATCGAACACCCCCATCAGCATTATCAAAATCAAGGTGTTAATTCAATAACTTTAGTTTCTTAAATGTTTTTCGCAGATACTTTGTGCCACATTTTATTAACAAAATATAAAAAAAATATTTTAATTGAAGGATGAAAGTAGACTGAATGCAGTTGAAATGCGATCTCTCAGAAGAATGTGCGACAAAACGATGTATGATAGATGTGCGAATAGTGAAATAAGGAAGGAATGCAAAGCTGAGATAAGCACTATCGATAAAATTAAGAAAAATGTGTTGAGATGGTTTGAACATGTAGAACGAATGAGTGAAGAAAGAAAGGTAAAACAAATTTGTGAGGCGAATGAGGACGACCGAGAAAAACATGGCACGATCAGGTATGCCATATACTTGAAAGTGGTTAGGTTAGGAGTCGTAACAATCGGCGGTTATGTATGAGGAGATGCATGAACGTGGGAGAGGCGAAGAATGTTTGCAAGGACAGAGTGATGTGGCGTTCTATTCTATCTGCCTACCCCTGCGGGAAAGCGGCGTGATGGTTAGTTACTTAGTTAATAAAATCATTTTGAAAATACCGCACTCCATATGATGTGAAGTAAGTATTGGAAGTTTTTGGCATCGTAGGGGAAGGGTAATTAACTATAACCTAACTTTGAGTATTTCAATGTTTTAGAATTAGTACATAAACCCTGATGGTGACAAGGTTCTTGTCGAAACCGGTTGGAAAAAGTAAACCAATAACAAGTGGTTAAAACAAAGTTGTTTTATTTTATAAAGTCGATAAATTTAGTATTATAAAAGCTACTTACTCTAAAGCTTATAACATTAAAGAAGAGAGTTCCTTTATTTTTGTTTTTATAATAAAATATGAATGTGAAAGAAACAAGGATTCTTAAAATATTTTTAAAAAATATTTTATATGGGGAAGAGAAAGATCTGAAAAGTTTTCTGGAGAGATCATGTGAGAAGAGCGAGATCGGATCGAGTGGTGAGGGTGGTAGCGGACGAGAGCATAGGCGGGATCAGACCCCCAGGAAGACCACCTAAACGATGGAAGGATGGCTGGTCTTCCACCTCCCAGGAGCGACCCGAGAATGACAGGGCCTAATCCTAAAAGAAGAAGAAGAAAAAGAAGAAGAAGAAGAAGAAGAAGATTTTATATGCGTTGTAAACTCATTTATTTAACTTTCAATATTTCAGTACATCCTTTTTAATATACGATATTTGTTATTTGGAAATATCTGTGGATATATCAATGTTTGCGAAAAAGGATATTTTCAGACAAAGGTAAAATGTCGCTTTGACCCGTTATTGGAAATGTAGTTATTATGAGGATAATAATTTGTTACCAAATAATAATTATTTATTGTCCTCTTGGGTGTTTTCTCGATATGGAGAAAACATTCCGTTCAATATACCTGCAAGGGATGGTTGTTATGTAACTAAGGGTAGGTACTCATGTTCAAATATTTCTACGTGGACTTTCAGCGATTACTTTTTCACGATAAGCAACAAGTCAAAAACGTATATATATATATATATATATATATATATATATATATATATATATATATATATATATATATATATATATATATATATATATATATATATATATATATATATATATATATATATATATATATATATATATATATATATATATATATATATATATATATATATATATATATATATATATATATATATATATATATATATATATATATATATATATATATATATATATATATATATATATATATATATATATATATATATTTATATATATATATATATATATATTTATATATATATATATATATATATATATATATATTTATATTTATATAAATATATATATATATATATATATATATATATATATAAATATATATACATATTTATATATATATATATATATATATATATATATATATATATATATATATATATATATATATATATATATATATATATATATATATATATATATATATATATATATATATATATATATATATATATACTACTTGTAGCCGACGTAAAGAAAACGTAGATTTAGAAATAGAATTAATTAGCTTAGGGACCTCGGTATGTGTTAGCAATGTACTACCCCCTCAATAAAGACTGAAATGTGTCGCTTTCGGGGGTGGTCTTTGCCCATACCGAGGAGAGAAATAGCTCTAGGTTAGATTAAGCTATTTTTAAGATATCTATAAGACTGAATATATTGTAATGTGTATACTGCTCTGCGGTGCGCGCTCGACTGCACCGAAGTAGCGGAGTGGGGATGTCCTTATACGTGCTAGAGGGAGACGGTACGCGAATGCCCTCGCTCCCTCTACGCCGTGATTGGCGGACATACCCCCCTCCGCGATTGGTCAGGCACGGCCGGGCGGCGCTACGGCGAGGCACCCAGAGCGGGTATATATAGGGGTGTATTCAAGTTAATAAATCAGATTTCGACCGACTACCGCTGCGTTTTCTTCTCTCCGCCCCGCTTCTTCCCGACTTCGCTGCCCGCCCGGACTCATCGCCCCTCAGGAACATTCGACCGCCGCTACCCCCTGGACTTGGACTCGGATTTACTTTGGAGCTGACTGCACCCGGACTGGACGACGACGGAGCCGCCGCGACGACCCGACGGAGCGATACCGGACTTACGACCCGGTTGCCTGCTGCGTGCAGGTTGCGACTGCCGGTGCTACATACCGCCTTCGCCGGCGATCGCAAGGGATCTCTGGGCTTTCGGTGGATCTCTACGCGGGTAGATTCACCGTCGAGCGCGGCCGCGGACTGAGACTTGCCCGGCCGCTCTGAGCTGACGCCAGCACCTGCGGCATCTACAGTACTTTGTGCTGCGGCGCGATTGCCTAGTCGCCGCGTCGCGTACACTACTACTACTACTACTACTACCATCACGCCGTTTCCCCGCAGGGGTAGGCAGAGAGGATGGAACGCCACACTCTTCTGTCCTGACATACACTCCTAGCCTCCTTCACATCCATACATCTAGTCATACATGCCCTCCGATTACGCAGACTTTTGACACCGCCAGATTTTAGGTTCTGATTGATCTGATCGTATATTTATATATATATATACATATATATATATATGTATATATATATATATATGTATATATATATATATATGTATATATATATATATATATATATATATATATATATATATATATATATATCACGAGACGCCGTTGCGTAGTTGGCTAGACGCTCGACTGCGACACTGAATTCGCGGGTTCAATTTGCGCCAATTGTGAAATTAATTAATGAAAGATTTATTTCCAATTTATCTAGGTGTTTGTGATGTATTTTTCACACTAACCTTTCCTATCCTTACTATCCCACCTGAAATATCCAAGTAGTACAATCTCGTTTATTCCGGAGCCAGGAGATTTGCCTTCTATTTTTACTTTTATGATTAGGTCCAACAGTTTGTTCTCTCCTCTAAGCACATGCCCCAGAAGTACGCCAACCAGACTTTGATGTCCGTCAGCAACTGTCTATAAGAAGTGTTATCTTAATCGTAAATTACATGAATGGTGATCAATCCTGCGGTGTCCAGGATAATAAAACATGGTCGAAAATAAATCTATATTATATATATTGTAAACCCTATATTGTATTAACATATAAGTATTTCTGCTCAATACAGGCCATACCAAAAGAGCCATAACCATAAAACATTTAATTTATAAAATAAATAAAAAATATAAGAAAAATGTAACCTAAAATAAAAATTAAATAAAAAGGTGAAACACCCCGAAGATAATATTAGATTAAAAAATGCTATAGATATTTTAGTACAAAAAAACCCGGGGCTCCATAACGCTGTCTAAACGCTCTTATCATCATATTACGGAGGCGGGCTGACATATACTTAATGTCAACACGTACTTTGTGTGATTTTATGTCGATTCCTATGTACACATGTATTTTATATGCAAAATTTTCGTAGATCTTGGCAAGATTTCTGAGCTCAACAGACCATCTCCATCCTAGAGCCATTTCTCTGACTAAAATTAGAGTTATTTGGCAAGCTAATTTACCAGAACCAAAGAGTAATCTCTATACTCAAAGATGGCAGTATTATTTGGCACCAAATCAAAACGCCCGTTACGTTCATTACGTTTGAAATCGCTTCTTGTTATTTATATTACGTTTTTTACACTGGTCGTTCATTTTGCCTGTCATTTTCTCCGGATTCTAAGCGTCGCAAGCAAACCATACTGTCAGTTGCAGTTTTATTTATGGAAGTTTTTCGAATAAAGGAAACCTATTAGGATTTACCCTCCATTGCTGTTTTTCGTATATTTATTCCGGATTAAAAGAAATCTACATATTTTTTACATTTCAGCCGGGAAATCTGTATTTTAAATCGCAAAAAGTATGTAAATATTACAACCCCTTTATACCACTAGTTAATTACATCTATGGCGTACTTTGCATTGTAGATTTTTCATTACCAAAACTATCTTTTATTTAATTTTTTTATGAATTCAAGATTCGTATTACCTTTTGCATATTAAAAACTTTGTTTACTTTGCAGTATGCAAATATATCAATATTCTTTGTACTTAATATTATCCGCCTCCGTAGTGTTATGGTCAGCACGCTCGGCTACAGTACTGGAGGTTCCGGTTTCGATGGGGGATAAAATAAATATAAGTTATTTTTTTATTCAATTTTATTTTTCAGTATTACCTGAAGCGGAGGGCTAATCACCTTTCCTTCATTTGTTAACGATCAAGATAACATTATGCTTACAACATTTTGAGTGTGTCCAAATACTTGTTTATAAAATCTGGATTATCTCCAATTACAGGAGTTATTTTCATATTATTTTTTGACATCTCATAATAATGGGTAGAATTGGTGAATGTTACACGTGTGTAAAGTGATCACTTAAACCAGCCTATGACGGTCGTCAGCCCCGTAAATGCCCAGACTTCCTTTATATACAAGAAAAAGCCTGCCTTTACTTTTTTATAACTTTCATGATAGTAATAATAATTTTGGATGATTTATATACCGCCATTTTCATTAAATAGTATCTCAAGGGCGCTTATACAGATCGGTAGTGTAAAGGCAAAGAGGTATATCTGTCTCAGACAAAATTTTACAGAAGAGCAAAAACAAACTTGCGAAATAAAATAACATATTTTTATGTATTTTCATGTACATGTATATATCTGACAAAAAAACTAAATTAGTATTGCAACTATAGCTATATCCTTTTGCGTAATTATGAAATACACTAGTTTAGACATTTTGTGGAACAAAACTTAGAAAATGAAAATTTTGACAAATATACCCCTTTGCCATTACATCCTAGGATATGGATTATGATTTGAAAATGATAATAACACATAAAAAAATATTTAAAAAAACGTCTTCAATCGGAGTCTGAAGGGGGAAGGTGGAGCCGTATTATTAGGCCTTCTTCTTGGTCTTCTTGGGCTGCAGCATGGACAAGATGTTGCGCAGGACGCCTCCCTGAGCGATGGCACCTTTGAAATTACCATAAATATAAAATAAATGCATGCACTGAATTACTGAGTGAGTAATATATTTGATTACTTTTATTTTTTTTTAATTTATAATATTAGTATATAACCACTCACCGTTTTTTTGTTTACCGGTTTTGTGACGTACCCGTCCCTTCTTCAGGACAATCACTATTACAGCATGCAAACAATACCACCCTTCACCACCATAGCACCATCAACACACTAAAAACTACACAAAATGTTTAACACATGAGATTTTTGGTCAACCCGAAGACCAACATGCACTAAAGTTTTCACGACAGACATGCATTACAAGCCGAGGTTAAATATACACTAAGGTTAAACGTATGAATCGAAACAGCTTATATACTCGTAGGACGAAAGGAGTGGGTGGGATTCGAATTGGATATTGACGAATCCTGCTTAACCGATGTGGAATCAAATAATGAACTATAAATAAAACTAATATGTACTAATATTATAAACATTTTTGAAAAAAAATAAATAAGTAAAAATGACTTACCAGAAAGTAAATGCTTTAAATATTAATAATATTGAGAATAATTTATTTGCATTTATGTCACTCACAAGTTAATACAGCATTTAAATACAGTAAGGAAAAGACGAATAATTTCCCAGTTAGCATTTTAAAACTTTTATTTGACACTTAACTTTTAATTCCAGCGTTTAATTCCGTATTATTCGAACAAAAATTATAATAAAAAAGAGTTTAAGTTTTTCATTTTATTTTCCCCTCTCCGGACGACAATTGGATTGTGCACTGACTGTATAATTTAACAGGAAGAACGAGAATAGAGTTGAGAAAAAAGAAGAAAAAATATACACAATTACGAGGATGAATTGAATGGCCTGAAAATGAACATTTGATGCTTTTGTATTGTAGTAGAAAAGAGTAATAATTACAGTGTTTATATTTCACCCAAAGATAAAAATTCATTTTACGTATAATTTGATTGTTTATATAAGTTGAACCTTTTTATAAAAATATTTTCTGAAATAACAAAAAAAAATGTAAGTCACATTTTAATTTACATTGTATAAATATTTTAGAAAGGAATACGTTATTTTGTACTGAGAAAAATATAAAATTGTTAAATATTATAAAATATCTCAGCTGTCCAAACTTAAAACACAGTAAGGGATATTTTTTGTAGTGGAATTTACTTAGTCCAAAAATGCAAAAAAAAACTACTACAAAAAATGTCCCTTACTGTGTTATGAGTTTGGAGAGCCAATCTGTGTTAATTTTTTTGCTAGGGTGTATTTTTGTATTTTACATATGAATTTTAAATCAAAATTACCCTTTTTGATTTATTTTAATTCAAATATATGTACTTGTAATAAACATGCATTAAAAACACTTAAACACAACCATTCAAACATGTATTTTTCTTCTTTTTATTCTTCTTCATATAGATCATCGGATCTGTCTATTCCGTTTCCCGTCTCTTGTGGCGTTGACTGTCAGCTGTAACGCCATCGCTTTGGAGGTCTTCCAGGTGGTCTCCTTCCGTTTAAGTTCTATTAAAGAGCTATTAGGGCTAGTATATTTTTTTGCATTCTTTTAACATGGGCATTCCAGAATTGTATTCGATGTATTCCTCGTCTGACTAAATCATCCCTACGTCAAATTTACGAATTTCCGTGTATCTTATTCGGTTTTTCAACGTGTTTCCGGTTATACACCTTAATGTCCTCATTTCTGAATTTCTAAGAAGAGTTTTGGCTCTCACTATGTCTGCTTGGTCTCTATCCCATATGTGGTAGTCGGCCTTACATGCCCCACATATTTTTACTTTGCTTTAAAAAATTCATGTCTTTA
Organism: Brachycentrus maculatus; assembly: GCF_059751285.1. NCBI lineage: Eukaryota > Metazoa > Arthropoda > Insecta > Trichoptera > Brachycentridae > Brachycentrus > Brachycentrus maculatus. The sequence goes on along the minus strand of NW_028281287.1, from coordinate 34,653 downwards.
TTTTTCCCGATTTTTCTCTTTATTGATCTGTTTTAGAATCTCATCATAGAGGATATAAAATTGATCTTCATTTTATTTTATACAGTCTGAATAATGACGATACGTTCGACAGATGTGGCTACAAATACGGTAAAAAAAACTTTTTTTAAAGCATGATTATATCTATCACGTAATTTTGTAAATGTTTAAATTTTAGTCCTACAAAACTTCGTTACTCCTACAAACTTGTGATTGCTCTCTAAAAGTAGCAAGTTTTGAAATTCAAATTTTCAGGAAGAGAAAAAAAAAGTTAGGCTACCATTGCAAATTTGACATAAACAAAATATCAAAATACTTTATGGGTCCTTAGTAAGCTTTCTAAAGGTCAAAGGGTCATGTAATGAGTACTTAATTCGTAGTGGCGTTGTTTTTACACATTACAGTTCACCCCGAAGGTTCGTTAAAATGGGGTGCAATCGATTTCACAGGCTTACTGTGTACTGGTTTGTTTTATGACACCAACCCTGGCTTACTCTCAGTCGTAAAACAAAGGGGATATCTATATATTCTTTGCATAAACCTTTATAAGCTTTTCGACAGATACGAAATTTTCATCAAGCAAACTTTATTTATTTATTTATTGAAAAACTGAATATTTAACAAAAATAATATTATATTTTGTAACATTAAGAACATAACATTCCAATAAGAGATTTTCACTTTTTGTAATCTAAAAATAAAAATAAACTGTCATGTACATTAAAGTATAACTTTATAATAAACTTACATTACATGTTTTTATCAAATGATATAAAGTAGATGGGGCGAAGATTGGCATTCTATTCTCTCTGCCTCCCCCTGTGGAGAAACGGAATGATGGTAAGTTAGTTTAGTTTTAGTATAATTATAAATATTTACTGTGACCGTAGCATTATACCATAATATCCAACTACTTTACTGCTGGCGTCATAAAAAAAATATATAAAGATTGTATTTTTCTACGCCTTGGGTCAGCGTAATACCAATGAAAATAAATCGTGAAATAAAATAAACATATCCATATTTTTCTACATGACTGTAGCAATCCGCCTTCGAAGTGTAGTTGTTATCACGTTTGATCATCGTACACGATATCCCGGGTTTGAACTTTGGGGGGTCAAAATAAATATTAAGTAATTTCACAATCTTATATCATCTGGCCTGGTTATACAAAGCCTACGACTGGTCACATTTTCTTCATGAAATTGACGATTAAAAGCACACTACGTCAAAACTATGACTCCGCAATAAACCGTTGGATAAGGATAAGGGGTAAAAAAGGAATCAAAAAGTTGTCAAGAACCACGTTGTCCGCCATGAGCACGTGTTTTTTTTACATTTTTTGATCATGCTGCCATTGCGATCAAAATGTGTTTTTCAAAAGAGCATGTTCTTACATATCACTGGTAAAAACGCCAGTCAATGGTTACCACCGAAAGCTTGAATAATTTTTTTTTTAATTTTTAAATGCAACATTGTGTCAAATGTCAAAAAATTTCAAAGCAATCGGTGAATAACTTTAGGAGATTACATTATTTTACAAATAAACATTTTACAATTTTATTCGTTAAAATATAAAATATTTTATTTTGGTCAAAATATAATAAAAAAAAACTTCTAAACAAATAATGATTTTAATAGTATATTACAAAAGGTGTAATATTTTTATTTGTCGTATTTAGAAACTGTATACTTTTAAAAATTAAATTGTAATTTGTTCCTATCAGTGACGCTCTTTAAAAAAATATTGTGCGATTCTACTTATTCTCTTAATTAAAAATTGTCTTGTTAATACATCAAAAGGATTAAACTGAACGCATTGAGACGTGTGAGAACAAAAAATAAGCTTTAAACCTTTTTACTTATTTGTGAAAATTACCGGTCGCTAGTTACCTGTAGGATCGCGTTCCATAAAAATGGAAGTTAAACATTTAACAGCGCGTCTTAATGATAATGTTCGTCATCGGCAGTAAATGTTCGTAGACCATTAAAGCTTCCCGAAGCATTACACCATGTTACCGCACCGTGAGCTTTCATGGCGTCTACAGCTTCGTGCCAGCTTTCCATTAAATTTTGTTTTATCCAATTATACCCTGAATCGCTGAAGTCTAAGCTCCAAAAGTTATATCCATATTTGAATATGAAAGGTTAACTCGATTTGTAGCAGATCTTTATACGAAATCACCTACCTGTTATTAAAAATTCCTTTATGAAGAAAAGTAATTTTAAGGAATATTGTTAAAAATAAAATAAAACGAAAAACTAACTAACCACCACGCCTCTTCTCCTCAGGGGTAGGATTTTAAATATTATTTGTGGTAAAATACAAAAGTTTAAAAATATATTTATATCATTTCATAATTTAGTGCGAGAGAATTAATTGTGATAAGGACATATTTAGTAAAATCATTCAGCTATATTTTTTTTATTTGTCTGTTAACTTGTATAGTATAACTTGTTTAGTATAATTATAGTCTTGTTTAGTTTAGTGCGAGAAAATAAAGTGTGGTATGGACATATTAAAAAGCATTATTTTAAAAAAAAAAACAAAACTTGTATCTTATTAACCTTTTCAAATTGAAAAGTGTTTTTTTCCACCGAACCAGTTTAGATAAATAAAAGAAACACCTGATTACATGATTGACCGGCGCCATGGCGCAGTTGAGTAGACGCTCGACTGCGAAACTAGCATCGCGCCTTCGATTCCCGCCAATTGCAAAATGAATTCAAGAAAGATTTATTTTCAATGCGTCTAGGTATTTGATGTATTTTTTTACTCAAGCCTTCCCTATCCTTACCATCTAACCTGCAGACAAGCCTCTTACAGTAGGGGCTTTGCAGATTATTCCCTTAATTTTTTAAAAATTTGTTTTATAACCGAAATTTCATTTATATCCATGGTCACAATTCTTTGGCGGAATTTTAGAACTTTTTTCATTACAAATGGTTTCCGTTCACAAGAAAATGGTTAAATCTGATTGATTCATCTCACTCGTCATTAAAACAGCTATCAATCGTAACTCACGAATCAATTCACGTTAAGTCAATCCAGAGGTCACCAACAATTTACAAAGTTCACAAAAAATCAAACACTTAAAAAAAACAAGATCATCTTTGTCGTCTACGTGGATTACACATATTCATATACCCGTGTATGTATGAATGCATAAATATATACAATAAATATAGAATTGTAATATGTTATACGTATGTAAAATTATCACTTAAACCAGCCTGTGACGGTAGTAAGCCCCGTACTTTCTCCTTCATCTTTGCCGTGTGTCAATTAAACAAATTCTTAATACAAAAACCTGCAAATATTTACTTTTATTTTTATACATATACCGCCGTAGCTGAGTAGATTCATTTCAATAATGGAATTTAAGTAACTTTACCAAAAAAAAAACATTTATTTATTGGGTGATTGTAAATCGAATGAAGGGATCTTTATTAAACCTCTCTATATTATGGATGCGATGGTGAATAATTTACGTGTTTAAATGGTAAATGTTAAAATGATCACTCAAACCAGCCTATGACGGGTGGTAAGCCCCAGATTAAATGTGCAGATTTCTGTATCATGTTGATATGTAAAAAAATTAAATACATGTGTTATTTGTTCCTCATCAATGCTCATGACTTATTCACACTGTAAGAAATATGCAAGCAATGGAGTATCCATGTTAATTTAAAATAACAAATATGCAATTCCTGCTTGACGACTTCGTACAGAAGATACTAAAAAACATTCAAGTGAAATAGTACTTTGCTGCACAATTATATTAAATTTATTTCTAACAGAAATCAATAAATAAATTAACAAAAAAAATATTGTATTTTGAACAAAATATTTAATAGCATCCTATAAATCCACACCCTCTTGTAAAATCTCTTTGCATGCGCTGAGTTTTTTTTTTGCTCTGACGAGATGTAAAGCTCGCGATGATTGATCGCTGAATGAAAAGCTTCGGTCGAAAAGTTTCAGTCATTAAAATCACGTTTTATCATACACAATTTTTACGTTTTTATTTTACGACTCGGAGTAACAGACTGGAATATAAAACTTCCAACAACTGAAAGCTAGAAGAGCTTTAATTGATTGTGATTTCAGACAGGTTTAATGGGAATTTATTTAATTAAAAATTATACATTAATGGCATCTTGCAAACTTTTAGAGCGAAGTCATTAAAACAGGGATAATTTTTTTCTCTAACTAAATGTCTACATTAAATTCGAATAAAGTTTTATTATTTTCAATGGTCAACTGATTTCATATAAATAAAAAACATATATCTTCATCTTTAAACCCTTATCCAAACCCAAATGGTGCATAAGGCACTACATCATATAAACACAGTGTTATTTTGATCGTCAAACATAAAGGAAAGGTGATCAGCCCTCCGCCACAGGTACCAGTCCAGGAAAATATTGAATAAATATTAGAGTGGAAAAACTTTATGGTAAATGTTACCCGGGACCTCCGGAATGGTAGCTGAGCGTGCTGACCACGCTATGGAGGCGGATATATACATATAACATATCGCTCACTCCTTTGAAGAACGTCATATATCAAAAATCGTCAATTTTCAGTTGTCCATGTTTTCGGAATGCCAAGAAAATTTACTATATCCCAGCAAAAGTGGCATATTTTAAACTTAATATTTACCCGCTACAGGGCAGACGGTGTTGTTTTTGCATTTTGAAGAAAATGTTGTGTTTAATTATTTTTTTGACAAACCAAATATTTTCAAACGGAGAAAAAAACCTTCAGGTTTTACCTAAAAAGATCTGTTAATCAGTAAAAAGTTCAATAATTGGCTTGATATTTATTTTTAATACATTGCATTGTATTTTTATACTTTAAAAACGTTCTCCTGAATAATCAAGTTTTTTGATTTTTGACGTCCTTGAAAGGAGTGAGCGATATATGTAAACCGCATTATTTATTGATGAAAATATAAATTGATGAAGACAAGGAAGGCAAAGGATTGTAAGGAGTTGAAGGGGAAAATGTAGAGGAAATCAGCAAAGAGTGATTTGGTGGACAGCTAGGATTCCAAGGATAGAATTTTTTTTTTAGTTTGTCAAAAATTTTGTTTACAAATTTGAGTTTGACACTGAGGAGTTATTCATATTGATATCTTAATAGAGATGATGAAGAATATGGAAGAGGCTTTAACATGTCGTAAGCCCTACAAATATCCACCCATCTATTTTCTACGTCATCTATGTTGAGATAGATACTCATATTTCAGGCGTGTCTTGAAAGTCGTCAGAAATGGTGCATCTCAATATTTTTTCCTTTATTTCACCGTTCAAACATCTTTCACGTATTTTTTAGATCGCATTTCGACTGTTTTCCGTCTACTTTCATTCTTTTTCACCAACTCCATGCTTAACCACCATACAAATAGTTCTAAACCAGGACTTCCTTTTGTATAAAAAAAATATATAATAATACGAATACTACAGTTGAAATTAAAGTTTTACTAAAATATAAAATGTCATATTATAAAATACCACTTTTTATTAAAATCTACTTTGACGCGTATTTCGATGCATTGCGCATCATTTCAAACATCTCATAATACACTCAACCCTAGATTACTTAACTATCATACGAGTAACGTACTAAACATTTGTAAAAATAATGCTACCCAGAAATAAAACGGGAATAAGTATGATAAATAAAACTTAAATTATTTTAAAAGTAAAAGTAAAATTATTTTATTATTTATATTCAAAGCATTTACTTTGTGGTCAAACATTTTAATTGATATTAGTAATGTTAGTAAATAACCACTCACCGACTACTTCTGTCTACCGGTTTCGAGACGTACCCGTCTCTTCGTCAGGACATACACTACAATTTAACAATCATGCGAACAACACTACACCACACCCACTTAGTACTATTCACATACACTATCACTACACATGCAAAACATGCAGAGCGAGTTGTTAGTCCCACCATGCTTTTGGGAAACTAAATAATAAAGTAAAAATGTAATATAAATATACGCAGGTTGGAAACTATATTAGGATTCAAAGAGAAGGGGGTAGGTTCTGGGAAGTGGGAGGAGTTGAGTTAGGAGCTGATCGGTTCAGTGCTATGTCGAATAAAGGGCTGTATGGAAAATTTATTTGGTTATTTATTAATTGGATGTTATTTTTAATGGATTTTCTAATGTGAAACATTTCCATATTATTTAATTTTAACCCTTTATCATTTGTGTGTAGTATTTTTACCCCTGTTTCTTTATTAAATTCGTGATTGGACTCTATCCAATAGATAGAGTCCAATCACGAATTTAATAAAGAAACAGGGGTAAAAATACTACACACAAATGATAAAGGGTTAAAATTAAATAATATGGAAATGTTTCACATTAGAAAATCCATTAAAAATAACATCCAATTAATAAATAACCAAATAAATTTTCCATACAGCCCTTTATTCGACATAGCACTGAACCGATCAGCTCCTAACTCAACTCCTCCCACTTCCCAGAACCTACCCCCTTCTCTTTGAATCCTAATATAGTTTCCAACCTGCGTATATTTATATTACATTTTTACTTTATTATTTAGTTTCCCAAAAGCATGGTGGGACTAACAACTCGCTCTGCATGTTTTGCATGTGTAGTGATAGTGTATGTGAATAGTACTAAGTGGGTGTGGTGTAGTGTTGTTCGCATGATTGTTAAATTGTAGTGTATGTCCTGACGAAGAGACGGGTACGTCTCGAAACCGGTAGACAGAAGTAGTCGGTGAGTGGTTATTTACTAACATTACTAATATCAATTAAAATTATTTTATTTATTTAAGAGATGACGTGATAACCAAAAAAAATTAAGGAAGGTTATGTGAAACAGGGGAACGTTAAATTTTCCTCGATTCGTCATTTTGCCGACGTAATTTTAACAATGGTTAAGTATTCGAGGATTAAAACGTACGAACCGAATACAGGTTTCATTTAGGATTTTATACATCCGCCGTTTTAAAAGTAAAGTCTGATTATTTAAATTCAGGTCCGCATCAGGGAATAATGAAAGACAATTAATATAATGAAGGCGTAAACGCCGAAAACACAAAAACGTGCGGATTTTTTTAACGGATGGAATCAGAGGGTGATTTGCATATTAAGAAAACAACCAGGGGTAAAAAACCGTCCTTTATTTCATCTCTTAAAATTGCTTTCATAAATAAAAATTCTCTTAATTTTCTCAACTGACCCTGCCTTATGGCGCCGAAACCATTACATTCAATGAATGTATAATTTAGAAAAATATCATTAATGGCAGGAAGATCGAAAAGATTGAGAAAAATTATAATTTTAGTTATGTATGAGGAGATGCATGAACGTGGAAGAGGCGAAGAATGTTTGTAAGGACATAGTGCTATTCTCTCTGCCTACACCTTTGGGGAAGCGTCGTGATGGTTAATTAGTAAGTTAGCTATTATTTAAGTTATACTCGGTAAATACCACTTTTTCTCAAAATCTATTGTAACGTATGTTTTATATAAAAAATACTGAAGTAATTTAAATTTTATTTACCCAGTTATAGAATTATATTTTGAAACAAATTACGTACAGAGCGATATTTTGGATTATAAAAATTCACAAAGTTATAAAAAAATTATATATAAAATACGTTTTGAGTATGTCAAAATACTTCTCAGAACTGGGTTTTCTCCTGTTCGCAGTAAATTTTAGATACTGAAATCTTAACATAGATGAAAAAGAATATAGAAGCCTGCGTATTTTCAGAGCTGATAACCTGTCAAAGGTTGATTAAGTGGTCACTTTACACGCGTGCACCATGTACTGTGTCATAAGATTGATCAATATATCTTATTAAATATATATTAAAGTAAATTTTGTGTCTGGGTGTGTTCAAATCTTTGTTGGCGAATCTGGGTTTGTCTACTTATGAGTTATTTATATTGATATCTCAACATAAATGAAGATGAATATGAAAGTCTGGGAATAAAGGCTTCTGCTGGCAAAAAAACTTCTTTCTTTCAAACACAGATGTCGGAGAAAAACTTTTCAATCAAAGCATAAATATAACTTCCGAAATTTGAAAAGTGTGGTTGTCAATCATGGGTAGAATGGTGAATGTTGCACGTGTGTAAAGTAATCACTAAATCAGTGTGTGATAGATAATTTTCGCTGTAAATACTCACACGTTCATATTTTTCTTCATCTTTGTTGAACTCTCAAAATGAAAATATGTTTTTTCTAAATGCTAGTTCATTGTTCTCATACCCTGTTAACGTATTCTCTTGAATCGCAAATTTGTTTTATATTCTTGTATTTTTTATCGTTATAAAGTGAAAATAAAATTCGCTAAGTTGTTTTCTGGCTGAATCACAACCGCCTTATAAGTTTAGTATCAATATGCCAAGGTTTATGGTAAAACCCAGAAAATTTGAGTTTGTCGATAAAATATTTTATTATATCAATGCTGAGCTGAAGAATATTTGAATCAAGTCTCTCTACGATATATTTCGAAGTGTTTTCTACGCTTTTTTATTTTTTATTTATTTTATTTAAGTATTTGAATAAAAATAAATAAAAACTGCTATTTCAATGCCAATTTATTAAGTACAAAAATGCATCCTAGCAAAAAAATATATATACAGGTTTTGATTTTTTTTTTCCTGAAAATTTTCAACTTTCACAACGTATATCACAATTTGACTTTGATTTTCTTGTTATTTTTGGAAATATTAAAAAATGCATTTAAAATTAGTGGTTATACAAGAGAATATTACGGTTTTTGGAATGAATAAGATATTTATTACTTTATTTTTAATTTTATGTAGATGGTTTGAATAATGACGTTGCGTTCAACAGATTTGGCTACCGTTGTAGTCAATTTTTTTAATGTTTTTACCAAAAAAGCATACTTTTATCTCTCATTTACATATTCTCATGCTGTGTTGTATCAAAATTTCAAAGCAATCGGTTAATTAACTTAGAAGATTGAAAAAAACGAGCTCACGATCAGTTACATTTTTGTTTAAAAAGAAATCCTTGAATAGATTTTTCCACAATAAGTAGAATGTTATTTCTCGTTCATTACTCTCAAAATTTGGGCTTAGTACTTTGAAAGGAAGATTTGAAATTCCGAAAACTTCTATATTGGAAATACTTAAAATAATTTCTTAGGGTATCTCCTCTTCTTCGAATTAATTATGTTAGAAATATATTACATAACCACATATAAACACATATTTACATATGTTAATACATTTTAACCTGTAATGCACAGAATGAAGAATGTAAGGTAGGAGTCGAAATAATTGACGGGTATGTATGCGGAGATGCATGAACGTGGATGTCAGCAAAGACAAAGTGTGGCGTTCTATTCTCTCTACTCTATTCTGCCTACTCCTGCGAGGAAGCGGCGTGTAGGTTAGTTGAAAAATGTTCATTTTATTTTTAATTTCAAATCAAATATGTTGTAATGAATTTGATTCCCAGGCGTTTTTTTCTGTTATTGTTAATTGTATTAAAAAATAATATTTTCTCAAAATATGTTTATGTATTGTACATGAAAATAAAAAAAAGGACTTCCTCCTTTTAATGGAGTTATATCATTTAAAAAAGGAAATGGTATGTTTCGAATTTTATAGCATTCATTTCAAAGTTCAAATATTGCAAAATCGCAAGAAGGGTCTCGCTTTAATATCCTTTATGTCTGAAATTAATCACAAACTTTTTCAAATTACGAATTCCTCAAGTTTACTTTTTGTCCTTCAACCAAAAGCAATTGAAAACAATTGAGGTTTTCAAACTATGCCTCACTTTTGCTTTGATGCCAGGGTTGTATAAGGTTTTAAGGGTCTTATTGTATGATTAAATTTCTAAAGCTTTCATGACATTTTAGATGCTAATAATATAACTAAGGATAGTTGAAAAGATAAAGTTTAAAAGTTCTTTTAAGTGGTTTGGACATATAGAGAAAATAAACAAGAAAAAAGTGACTAAGAAAGCACATTTGAAAAATGTGCTCACTCTTGCGCTTCAGGAACCAGTCCAGGGTAACATTAAATAAATATTAAAGTGTTAAATCACTAATATTTATTTTCCCCCCCCCTGGGAATCGAACCCAGGACCTTTACCACGGTAGTTAAACACGCTGACCATTACACCACGGAGGCGGACGAAATATTTGTGTGCGTGTATCATAAAATTTTGAGTATCCAAATCTGGGTTTTCTTCGCTCAATAGTTTTTTTATACTGCTTTTGACTTCTTCACAAAAATATGAATAAGAATATGGAATTTATACAATTAACTATTCTACTTATGAAATAAAAAAATATATATTTTCTTCAACATACAAAATTTATAAATAAAAGGGTCACTCCTAAAAAAAGTTTTCTTGATCCAACATAGATGGCTGTTGTGATCTCATGTGATCTGTGTCATGAGATTTATCATATATAGCTCCAAAAATTTGAAAAGTGTGGTTGTCAATCATAGGAAGAATAGTAAATGTTACACGTGAGTAAAGTGATCATTTAACCAGCCCATGATAGTTCAAAAGCTCTGTAAATAACCAGACTTCCATATTCTTCTTTATCTATGTTAAAATGTATTATTTTCATATTTATCACCCCCTACGCAAAAGCATTTTCAAAAGGTCCATCATGTGACAAAACAGCAGGTATAAAACAACTTTTTGAAATAACAGGTGCTTCGTTAAAAGAGATAACGTTCAAACGAAGTTACGAGTTTTCGAAATGTGAGCCGTAAAAAGTTTATATTCTTTGTTTTCACCCAAGTTTCCCGTGAAAACTTTTTGTTTTCTATAATTTAGGGCGTCATTTGTAGGCACTTTTATTAGGCTCTTGTACATATTGTCACCCAAATACTCAACCAGTACAGTAGTCAATTTTCTTTTGAAAATGGTAATCTTAAAAACTTTTGTTATAGGAATTTTAGAGGTGATAATAAAATTTGAAAATTTGTAAAAAGTTTGTTGACTTTAAAATACAAATTTATTTTATAACGTGTATCAGTTTTTAAACAAAACAAAATTTGTTTTATAAAAATTGAGTAACAATTTTTAAAAAAAATGTTGTATCAAAACATGGATAGCTTTAAATAAATAGAGGTATTTACCAAGTTGAACTTAAATCAATGTTGGATAGATATTACCATAAAATGAATGCCGAATCAGCAATGAAAACATTGTTTTTATATTAATCAATACAAAAAATAGCCACATTGTACGAGTATTCCTATACTTACTCCAATAACAGGCTAAAATTTGTTTTTTTTCTTATGTAGATAATGTAACAATGATTAAAGAAAACACTTCGTTTTTTGCCACTTGAGTTATATTATAGACTACATGTTTCAGAAGTTAAGCTTCCATCATTCAGGTCTGTATAGTAACTAAAATATAAAATATAAAATTATTCTATAAATAAGGAGAGGGGAAAGTAAGGGGAAGGGGTTAGTCAAAGAACGGAGTTTGAAAACAAAGGAAAAATGGAAAGCAATGGCGAAGAATTTTGAAACAATATATTATTTAATTAATTGTTATTAGAATTCAGGTTTTTTTGTATTTCTAAATTTTCAAGATAATTCATAATTTGGCCTTTCCCCTCTCCTTATTTATAGAATAATTTTATATTTTATATTTTAGTTATTATACAGACCTGAATGATGGAAGTTTAACTTCTGAAACATGTAGTCTATAATATAACTCAAGTGGTAAAAAACGAAGTGTTTTCTTTAATCATTGTAACATGTTTTACCACAAAGTTAATTCCGAAACAATAAATAAAATATAGATAATGTAAATTTACATTTATCTTTGAGTAAGAATTTATTTATGAGAAGATATTTAGTGATTTACAAGAAAGGTACTTTTTTGAAGTCAAAAACCGTATAAAAAAGGGAATGATAAAATTATAACTATACCATGATAGTTTGTCCGTACTTCAAGTTTTGTGTGCTTCTTGCAAGTAGCTTTGTAGGAATTATTAAAAAAAATATATGTATATTGTTGCGAAAATGTCAGTTAAACCCCTAACGTTTTTACGTTATTTTTGAAAAGTATTCGTTGATGGGAGGGTTGCTTTGATCGGAGACCCTTTGAGTAATAAGGGTTGTATGTAATTTAAGTTTCCGTTACGAAGTAAAATTTACATTCGTCAAACAATTGTAAAATTTAGACCTAAATTGGGTTACCTTCATTACGCAAATGTTAAACTTAAGTAACTTATTTCAGGGGGATGTTTTCATTATCTTATGTATTTGTTGCATGAGAATTTCGCTTTGATAAAAAATATTGAATAATTCCTTTACTGATGTTTTTAAGGAAAATAGTGTCAAGGGTGTTAAATATTTAAAAAAATCTTATCGTTTTTTACTTAACACAAATTTAATATAAATTTCGATGTAGGATCAAAATGCTGATAAATACAGTTTGCTCCATAGAATAAAGATGGGGAAGGTATATTGATTAACGAAAGAAGATGTTGAATTTTACTTAAGGCCTAATTTTTACATGTTGACATAAAAAAGTCGCATTTTTCTTTTTATTTCTGGATTAAATGAATGAATATTTTTTTTTTTTAAATGGTGAAATAAAATTACATATTTTTTTTTTAATTGAAGTTTTGAAGTTGTTTTTTCTGATCACTAAGGCATTAAAAAGTACGTCTGTAGGTCCAGCTAGAGTGGAATAGGGCAGATAGACATACAAATTACCAGATAAATATAAAATAAATATTTCTTGAATTAATTTTGTGATTGGGAGAAGTCGAACCTGCAAAAATTGTTTCGTAGCTAAACGTGTACCCAACTAACCTAAGAGGTCTGTCTAAAAACAAATCCAATAGAATTTATTTTATTTGATAAAATTTGTCAAGGAACATTGTTATAAAAAATATGTGTCTTCTTTAAAACGTAACATGTATTGATATTTTGTATCTATAAGCGCAATTAGTTTTTACATTTATTCATTTAATCACACCATATATATTTTTTCCAATTTCATTATTTTATCGCTTATATTTTTACCCTCCTTATAAAAAGAAGGCTGCCCTTTTGACAGACACTTCATTAAGGCTTTGCAGGACCCAAATAGAAATATTTGGGCATGAAGGCTTAAAGTCCAACGCAAAACGTGGCGAGGGTATAAATCTCGAGGATATGAAAAATGGCCAAGTGTTTTATGGCTTAATGGGAGCCAATTTAAGTTTATACAGTCTTCCTCCTTCTAATTGCAACGTAAATAAGGATTTTATTAATCCCGGCTTGTTTAATGGGGATTTTAACATTAAATTTGAAATGGCGAGGAATGTATATTTATATCACGTATAATTAATAGCCCTCTTGTGTTATTTAAGACGATTTTTAAGGGCGCTTGCTTTTAAGGTAGTTAAAAAGCTAAATTTATATTCGGATATGTATGCTCGCCTCTTGTTCATTTGGGAAGCACGCCAGAGATACCTGGTTCGATTTTCAGAAGAGTCATATTAAATATGAGTGATTTTTTTCTGTGATATTTATTGAATACATTTATAATATATTGGATTGATCACTCTACCAATATGAAATAAGGGATCGAAAAAACACTGCAATGATACGATACAGTGCCTTATGCACCATTTGTCACAGAAAAAAATTCAAAAATAAATATATTTGTGAAAAACCCAAAATAAATATTAAACATACTACATATTGAGTGTGTATTTGTGTATTTGAGTTTGATTCTCCACTACTCGTATATGGCTGTTGTGAACTTATCTGGGCTGTTTCATGAGATTCATCATATAATATATATAGAAGTTCATTTCTTTTTGTGTATGTTATGTTCAAATAGACAAAAAAAAAAATTCAAAAAACATGTGTTAAAAGATTTTGCAAAAAAAATAATACGTTAATTTTGTTTGTGAATTTTTGTATGCAATAAATATAAATTTAAAACAACATTTTGAGTGTGTCCAAATACTTGTTCACAAAATCTGGATTACCTCCAAATACAGGAGTTATTTTTCATATTATTTTTTGATATCTCATCAAAGATGAAGAAGAATATGGAAGTCTGGGCATTTACGGGGCTTACGACCGTCATAGGCTGGTTTAAGTGATCACTTTACACACGTGTAACATTCACCAATTCTACCCATTATTGACAACCACACTACTCAAATTCTTGGAAGTTCTATATATATGAACCAATTTAGAAACCTTGTTCATGAATCACTAGAACTTCACTAGAGACATCTATTGGTGAGATGTAAAGAAGCTTTTTATTAAGCAGAAACTCTTATATTAGTATGTGAGATCCGAATCCTGGATTATAATCACACACATGAGAAACGCCAGAAAATACCATTTACATTTTTATTATTAAGCTTATAATTTGACCAGATAATTTATTTACAACATTTTGAGTGTGTCCAAATACTTGTTTACAAAATCTGGATTATCTCCAAATACAGGAGTTATTTTTCATATTATTTTTTGATATCTCATCAATACTAAATCAGCATTTGAATATTGTCTGAAAATAAAATATTCGATTGCAAATCCATAAATATAAAGGTGGGTTTATTACAAGGATTCGATATCTATTAGCCGAGTAAACATTTTGGAGCGATTTGGGGAAATAAGCTTATAATACCTCTCAAAAAAGAAACATAATTCTAAAAATACCTTATGTGAAAAAGTGTTCCGTTTTTCCACCTGGATATTTTCTTATGGTGGATTGTATACAGTTTCACACTTAGTGAATTCTATTTTAAACCTCTATTCACGTTTAAAGTTTCAATGGCCCAAATCCATTATGGCCTCTCTCTAAAGAGGCTTAACTCAAAATCGCTGATATTCGTAACATATACTGTAATGCGATCCCTGCTGCCCGAACATTTTTTGTTGGTAAATTTGTTGATATTATGTTATTGTTAATATTTTTATTCTATCTTTATTTAAACTTTCATTTTTTATCCTCATTAAGTCTGCATTCGACCTGATGATGGCATGATTATTCTGAAGCCGGTAGTTATGAAGTATTATTTTTAAAGTGCTATTACACAATGTGAAAGATGAATGGTGAAGTAAGTTTAACGTTCTTTACTTTATATATATATATATATATATATATATATATATATATATATATATATATATATATATATATATATATATATATATATATATATATATATATATATATATATATATATATATATATATATATATATATATATATATATATATATATATATATATATATATATATATATATATATATATATATATATATATATATATATATATATATATATATATATATATATATATATATATATATATATATATATATATATATATATATATATATATATATATATATATATATATATATATATATATATATATATATATATATATATATATATATATATATATATATATATATATATATATATATATATATTTGTATATATATATATATATATATATATATATATATATATATATATATATATATATTTATTTATATATATATATATATATATATATATATATATATATATATATATATATATATATATATATATTTATATACATATATATATATATATATATATATATATATATATATATATATATATATATATATATTTTTTTTTTTTTTTTTTTTTTACTCTATAATTTATTAAAATAAAACATTTCTTTTTCCACTTGAGTATTATGTTTTATTTTTAATGATTGGTTTCAGAAGCTACATATGCTTTCATCTACGAGTTCAAATTTAAAGTGGATAAACACAAGTGTTTTATTTATAATTAAATCATATAATACCTCAAAGTAAATGCAAAAAAAATATAAAAATATCATAGTCATACAGGAGAAAGTGACCAAATGCATTTTTTTTTACAAAAATGTGATTTTTGACTATTTGATATCTTACTAGCTTAATATTGCCTGAAAAAATCCCAAAGCGATTTTAGACTTGGAAGTATTATATAATATAATATATTGCCTTGTTTAAAATGACCAACTGCATTGATGTTTATTTTCTTGCCAACCAAACCTTTGGTCAGTTTCTTCTGGACGACTACAATAAAAAAAAAACAAATTCTTATGAGTTACAACATTTTGAGTGTGTCCAAATACTTGTTAACAAAATCTAGATTATCTCCAATTACATGAGTTATTTTCATTTTAAATGTTGTTAATAAATTATCTGGTAAAATTATAAGCTTAAATAATAAAAATTAAAATGATATTTTCTGGCGTTTCTCATGTGTGTGATTATATTTCAGGTTTCGGACCTCATATACTAATAAAAGAGTTTTTGCTCAATAAAAAGCTTATTTTTATCTCACCAATAGATGTCTCTAGTAAAGTTCTAGTGACTCAAGAACAATGTTTCAAAATGCCCAGACTTCCATATTCTTCTTCATCTTTGAGGAAATGTCAAAAAATAATATAGCATTAAAGTCCTTTGCTTTGATTTTTTTTACTTACATCCTTTGTATCCAATAAAAAACACAGGGTTAATCAATGTATTCATTTATATAATTGTAATTCTCATCTTTCTTTGATGCATGCATTCAAATCAGAGCATAAAATCATCAATCAACAAAATAAAATATTTCTGGAAATTGTATGTAAGGTTATTGATAAATAACTGTCCTCAATTCGCTAAGATAACTTGACGTCATATTATTCAGTGTTTATGTATATGTTATTTTAAATCTACGTTATTATTATTTAATAATAACGTAGATATAAAATAAAATTTTATATTTTGAATGTTATCTATGTACTACGCGGTAAGCGATCTGTGTAAAATATATATATTTTTACGATTATTCAATTGTTAAAAAAATTCAGTTGTACAAGACCATTTTGGGAGTTAATGATGTAAACACGACTACTTTTGAGAACTATAAACGTTCTCATTAACAGATTAAAACAATTTTTCATTTATTGTTTCAGCAGTCACTTTGTGATAATATCTATCTATTTTAAATTTAAATCTCACTTGATAAAAACCCCTTTTTCTTAGAATCTTTTGTAATACGTTTGATGCATTTTGATGCATTCCGAATCGTTTCCAAATACCGGTTACAGTATTTGAAAATCTTGAGGAATACCATAGATCTAAATATAAGTCACAAATTTGAAAATAAATAATGGTTTTGAATTTAAATTTTATATAAATGTTATTATTATTTTAATTCTTTTGAATTCTTTCTACTACGCGGTTAGCGATCTTTAAAATATTATTTTTTAAGATTGTTAAATTATCAATAAAAATCAGTTGTATAAGACCATTTTGGGGGTTATTAATGTAAACACCACTACTTTCGAGAACAACAAACGTCTTTATTAACAGGTTAAAACCATTTTTTCATTAATTGATTGACTTCTATATTTTATCATTATTATTATCATTTTTATTACTTAAGCTTATTCTACCCATTATTGACAACCACACTTCTCAAATTCTTGGCAGTTCTATATATATTAACCAATTTAGAAACCTTGTTCTTGAATCACTAGCACTTCACTAGAGACATCTATTGGTGAGATGTCAAGACGCTTTATACTGAGCAGAAACTCTTATATGAGTATGTGAGGTCCGAATCCTGGATTATAATCACACACCTGAGAAACCCCAGAAAACATCATTTTCATTTTTATTAATAAAAATAATAAAATCCTTATCCGCAACCCAGTGGTGCATAGGGCAGTGCTTCATATAAACGCAGTGTTATCTTGATTGTTTACACATGAAGGAAAGGTGATTAGCCCTCCGCTTAAGGTACCAATCCAGGGAAATATTGAATAAATATTACAGTGAAAAAAAAACTTACATTTATTTTACCCCCCCTGGGAATCGAAGCCGGGAGCGTGCTGACCATTACACTACGGAGGCGGATAAAGCTTATTATTATTAAGCTTATTATAAAGCTTTTTATTTGACCGATAATTTATTTACAACTTTTTTGGTGTGTCCAAATACATGTTCACAAAATCTGGGGTCGTCAGTCCCGTAAATGTCCAAGCATCCATATTCTTCTTCATCTTTGATGAGATGTCAAAAAATGATCTTATAAGTTAATTCAATATTTTTACTCTCGCGTATACTGTGATGTCTATAAATATGCCAATTTACGTACATTGCAGAGGTGGATTAAACTAAACTTCTGTCATCTTCAGTCATCTCAGGTTAATAATTCCTCCCCGTAGGCGGTTGGCGCTCCATATCTATTACCAAACCCTTGGAGCACAATTTCTCGCTTCCTCACACCTCCATAAGGATATTTATGGAATAAATGCCTTTATATTGCCTCTCCAGTTCAAAACGCAACAGGAATGTTGAGTGATTTTTTATGAAAAAATGTGTGGGAAGATTTAAAAGTTTTCCAGTTTAAAACGTCAAAATAACGTTTTAGAATATTTTGTGCATATATTATACAAAAATCGCGTGGGCGGATTTATGAGTTTTTTTAGTTCAAACACAACAATAATGTTCAGGTCTGACTAACAAACCATCACGCCGCTTGCAAATTATAGAACCTCACGCTACTCTGTCTTTGCAAACATTATTCACCTCTTCCACATTCATACATCTCATCATTTGCCAATTATTTCAACTCTTCACTCAACCGGCTTAAGTTATTTGACAAACCTCATGATGTCAAGGTTTTCTCGGTCTTCCTTTGATCCTTTTTCCAACTACAATATAATAATAAAACCCTTATCCATACTTCAATGGTGCATAGGGCGCTGCGTTATATAAAGTGGCCTTATTTATTTTTGACTGTTCTTTTCTCAATCATTTGCTTTAAATATTTAAACCATCTGAACACATTTTTTTAAAATTTCATCAGGAATGCTTTTATCGGATTTGCATTATTTGCTTATTAGTGTCATAAGTTTTACGAGTTTAAGATGTAACACGAGAGTTGAGTGATTTTTTAAATGATAAAAGAAAGCTTAGGGAGTATGATAAATTCCAGTTTAAAATGCAACAAGAAATGACAACATTTTGAGTGCGTCCAAATACTTTACTAACAAAATCTGGATTATCTCCAATTACAGGAGTTATTTTCATATTATTTGTTGACATGTCATCAAAAATGAAGAAGAATATGGATGTCTGGGCATTTACGAGGCTGACGACCGTCATAAGCTGGTTTAAGTGATCACTTTACAGACTTGTAACATTGTAGCATTCACCAATTCTACCCATTATTGACAACCACACTTCTCAAGTTCTTGGAAGTTCTACATATATATATGAACCAATTTAGAAACCTTGTTCTTGAATCACTAGAACTTCACTAGAGACATATATTGGTGAGATGTCAAGTCGCTTTATACTGAGCAGAAACTTTTATATGAGTATGTGAGGTCTGAATCCTGGATTATAATCACACACCTGAGAAACCCCAGAAAACATCATTTTCATTTGTATTACTTAAGCTTATTATTTGACCAGATAATTAATTTACAACTTTTTGAGTGTGTCCAAATACATGTTCACAAAATATGGGGTCGTCAGTCCCGTAAATTTCCAGGCATCCATATTCTTCTTCATCTTTGATAAGATGTCAAAAAATTGACATCTTATCAAACAACAAGAATACTGAGTGATTTTTATGACGAAAAAAATGGATTGGGAATTTCAAAAGAGCACATTTTTCTATCCATCATGTACTCAAAATTTGCTGAAAATCATAAAATATGAATTGGTTGCATGGAGTAAGGTGTATAAAATAAACAGCCACCCATAAATACAACAAGACATGTTAATTTTGTATTATACACAGTGCTCCAGCTGTAGCGACACTAGTACTTCATAGTCCAAATTGCCATGGAGTTATAACGTTGACAAAATGACGTAGTAAAGTAGCATATCATCTTCTCTGAACAAAGATATAATATTAATGTTCTTACCATACAAAAGAGCTAAGTTATAAAAAAAATAAGAAAGAAAGAAACAATTGTTATTTTAACAGTCAGCTTAATTTGTTTTATTATTTTAAGAAACGTATACATCAACAAATAGTTTAAAAAAAACTGTTTTGATTTAAAAAGTGTAATATTTGTATGAGACCATTTTTTTAGTTTATAAATGTATACATGACTATATTATTTATTGATTCGGCGTAAACTTTATGGAATGACATGTTGATTACATATTTTTTTTTAAAATGAAACGCTTGAATATACCACTTTAAGGAGTTTTATTTATATATACGACTATTTTCAAAAACTTACAGATGTTTTCATCTTCTGGTGAAAATTAAAATTAAAATTTTATACTCATTAAACTGATTTATACAAGTGTTTAATTTAAAAAAAATAAACATGACTAGTTTTAAGAACTACAGAATATCTCATCAACTGATAAAAATACGAACTTAGTAATCTTTTTTAAAAACGTGGTGCTTGCATTTTCGACCTGTCGATGAGAAAATTAAGTTTTTGAAACAAGTCATGTTTCATTAATAAACTCAAAAGTGAATTGAGTTTTTATTTTCATATTTAAATAATCATTTTATTCCA
Organism: Brachycentrus maculatus; assembly: GCF_059751285.1. Lineage (NCBI taxonomy): Eukaryota > Metazoa > Arthropoda > Insecta > Trichoptera > Brachycentridae > Brachycentrus > Brachycentrus maculatus. The sequence goes on along the minus strand of NW_028281287.1, from coordinate 14,067 downwards.
CAAGTCAGTACCTAATCAATAAATTATAACACATTGACTGGGCATTACCTAATAATGAGGCAATCATTTGTTCATGGATCAAATTGTCTCTTGACCCCAAACGTAATAAAAAATACTTGAATACATAATTTTTAAAAGGAAACATGTCTCAAAAACTTGATGATAAAAATATTATATATTCAGGTTGCAAGAAAAATATACATTTTAATCAAATAACTAAAAAAATATATTTTATGTAAGTATAAGTAATTGTAATTACTTATACAAAAGTATATTACTTAAGTAATTTTTTGTAAATTATTATTGTTTTTCAATAATATATATGAAATTTATTTCAATTGCTGGATACTATTCAAACAAGGTGCCTCTTCTTACAGTATAAAAAACTCCGAAAATTGGCACTTAGATCCCTTCTCACTAACATTGTTCTATTTTTATCGTTCTTCAGCTTGCAGAGTCATTCTGGAGATATTTTAGTAACACTTTATTTCATCATTATCTAAGGGTTGTAGTCGAGAGCACAACGCGGCATAAGTGCCTAAAAAGATGATGAAAATTATTACGACCCCAGATCCCAAAATATTCTTGTAATAAAGCCTATTTAAATGATATTCCGCAGTTATTGAAATGGTACATTAACTATTAAAGCGAGAACAATATCATGTTTCCATAAAGGTAGAAATTTTAATAGATATTGAATTTGAACAAGAAGTTCTGCAATGAGTTGAGAAATTTTAAGTTTATAGCTTCATACATACCAACGATACTGTCATATGGAAGTATTTTTATCATAAATAACTAACTAACTAACTAACCATCACGCCGCTTCTCCGCAGGGGTAGACTGTCTTTGCAAACATTTTTCGCCTCTTCCACGTTCATGCATCACCTCATACATACCCGCCGATTATTACGACTCCTAATCTGACCACATTCAAGTATTTGGCATACCTGATTTGCCATGTTTTTCTCGGTCTTCCTCTGCTCCTTTTTCCTATTACATTCGCCTCATAAATTTGTTTTACCGTTCTTTCCTCACTCATTCGTTCTACATGTCCAAACCATCTCAACACACCTTTCTTAATTTTATCGATAATGCTTATCTCAGCTTTGCATTCCTTCCTTATTTCACTATTCGAACATCTATTATACATCGTTTTGTCGCACATTCTTCTGAGAGATCGCATTTCAACTGCATTTAGTCTACTTTCATCCTTCTTTTGCCAACTCCATGTTTCACTTCCATACATTAGAGTTGGAACCAGGACTCCGTTGTGCACTGCCAGTTTAGCTTCCGCTGATAGGTTTATTTGCTATAACTGATTTCAGTGCACCATTCACTTAGTTCCCAGCATTCACTCTCCTTTATATGTCTTTATCAATCTTTTCATCCCTAGAAAACATACAACCCAAATACACGAAATCACACCTGTTCCAAAATTTCTCCGTTTACCAATATTTCACACTCAGAACTACATTCTTCTCTTTCAAAAACCATAATTTTGGATTTGCTTACATTCATCACTTTTTATCATATAATATTTTATTACATTTTTATTCGAAAGTTAAGATGACGTTTAATTTTTCTGAAAACACAGCTTATATGGTTAATACAGAAAGAAAATTATTCCATCAAATGTAAAATCTTTTATGTGTTTCAAAATGCAATTGACATTTATTAATATGTCAAAAAAGATGAATAAAAAAAGGAAATTGGAATGTGTATTTAGAGGATTTATACGTTTGATAGAGAAAAACGTTTCGTGTAAAACGAGCGACTTTTGTATTTTTATTATTTTAGTTTTATACTATTTTTGCAGTTCTGTGCGTCTCTTCAAACAATATATTTACATATTTTTAAATGGAGTCGAAGCGTAGTAGAGTGGGCTTAAACCAAGAAACTCTTATTTAGAGCCCACGACTTTAATTACAGGAACACAGGTCGTTTTTTTTATTAAAAAAATATATATAAGTATATACTTTTATATAAAAAAAAACAGTATTATACTTAAGTACATTTATAAAAAAATTGAGTAAGTGTATTTGTGTGTTTTTATATGAAATATATTTTTTATTATACTGGTTGACTCACTTGTATTTAAGTAATTACTTTATATGTAACACCCATCATTGTGTGTATGACTGTCAAACATATAACTACATTTACGAATATTGTTGACAACATGTTTTCAAAACAAACTTCATGGTAGAATTCCATGATAATAATCTCCTTTATCAACCAAAAATTCATCAAGAAACACGTGGAATCTAATAATTATCTTTACATATCGCTCACTCCTTTCAAGAACGTCATATATCAAAATTCGATAATTTTCAGTTGTGCATATTTTCGGAATGCCCAGAAAATGTACTATATCCCAGCAAAACAGGCATAATTTTATCATAATATTTACCCACTACATGGCAGAAAGTGTTGTATTTGCATTTTGAAGAAAATGTATTATTTGATTATTTTTTTAAATATACGAAATATTTTTCAAATGGAGAAAATGCCTTCAGGTTTTACCTTAAAGGATCAGTAGCACAGTAAAAAGTTTGATAAGTGGCTTGATATGTATTTTTAATACATTGTTTTATATTTTAAGACTTCAAAAACGTTCTCCTGATAAATCATGTTTTTTGGTTTATGACGTTCTCGAAAGGAGTGAGCGATATGTCAAATGTAGCGAACATGTGTAATAAATTATAAATTATGTGACACTCACCATAAAACCTATGATTGACAACTAAAATTACAATTATTCTGTGAGAAAAACAATTCTTCTTCTTCTTCCTGGCTACATCCTAGCTTATTGTCCTTGTAGACTGCTGGAGTCAGCTCTCCTCGTCCTCAGATTATAGATTCTTTCTGTCCTGAATAACGTCACCTTGGCCATGCCTTCGAATCATGTTATCTTTCTGCATCACCCATGAATTCCTTGGTGTTCCTTTATATAACTTTCTGGATACTTTTTTGAAAAAAACACTTCATATTTTTAAAACAAGTTTTATTACAGATATCTAAAGTTACAATTTCAACAAAATGTAAAATTCAACTAGAAACACGTGTTATCAAATAATTATCTTTTCATATGTCGTTAGTTGCGTACTAAATGTGATACTCATATTAAATGGGGAGTATCTGAAATATAATTTCAGGGTCTAACTTCGTTTCACTTAAATCCCTCATAGTATAAGATTGCTTGTAAACAACTTACTTATTAGTGTTTCGATCGATAAAGTTCATTTCGTTTTCGAATACATGAATGTTTATTAGACATTAATATACATTATGACGTCTGAATCGATTTGAATATTTTATTTACTGAGGCGTTAATTCCTTTAAAATCTGATTTCAAAATGTTGTTTTTTTGTATGAAAAAAAACAGCTTTGTTTTATCAGAATTTGAGTAATTAACCTTTTTTTCTGCCATATTATTGATAATTTTTATATACTTCATATAACATTGTTTAAGAGAGTTGAATTACTATGTTAATATTTTTTCATTAGTTAAAAATCTCAAATCTTCTTTGTTTATCAAAAGTCATTGCTTTGAAATTTCGTCATAATATTGCATTCTATATCGCCCGTTTTATTCCGATCAACGATTTTTTAAAACTTTTAACTGCAAATGTGGTGCCATCTGTTGAACGTATCAACTATTCACGCAACACTCAACAGCAGCGTGTTTCTTGGCAGCTGCTGTAAGCATTTTCAAAACTTAATATTGATTTGTTGTACCATACATTTTAAATACTTTTTTTGCTTCACATAATAAAATAATATAATAAAACCCTTATCCGCAACCCAATGGTGCATAGGGCACTGCATCATATAAACACAGTGTTATCTTGATCGTCAGGTACCTGTCTAGGGTAATATTAAATAAATATTACAGTGAAAAAAATCACGTATATTTATTTTACCCCCCTTGGGATTTGAACCCGGGACCTCCAGAATGGTAGCCGAGCGTGCTGACCATTACTCTACGGAGGCGGACTTGCTTCACAAGTATTGTGAAATTAAACAATTAGAAATGTGTGTTTCAATTTTTTTTCATTTAACTAGATAGAGCTACAGCAACGCGTGGTCGAGTACAACTTGGCTTATAATAAAAAAATTGTAAAACATGTAAAATTTTGAAAAAAATTGTTTGTTATTTAACTATAGGAATTAAATGGTTCTCCTTTGAAAACCACTTTAATTGTGTTTGTAATCAAAGGATTCGATGTTTCAATGATCAATAATCCTCGATTATTCTTCGTATTTGAAATACAATACAAATACAAGGCAAACAATAATCTAACATTGTAAATGTAACTAAATCAAACAAATTATCAAATGATTGAATCGAGTAGTATTCACGATGAATCGTTCAATTATCATCTTGATATTTACTAGATGCTGTTTGATCTGCTGAACGGTGCCTTGGAATAGATCGTAGCAATTTGTTAAATGAAAATTCAACTATATCAATTCAACCCTTCAAGAGATGAAATTTTAAATTGTAACAGACAAATTTTACTGCATTCACGTTTTATACTGACATTTCCTGGTAGAACTTCATTTAAAAAATAAAGTAACAACGACATATGTATATAGTTTTTTCCACATAAATTTTATTTGACCTCTGACAGGGTTTTTTTGGTACAGACATCATCAAACTGCTGGGAGGCTGGATAAAATTCATTGTTCAATACACAACAAGGCAGTAGTTGTAAACCATAATTTTTTCATTCCAACACATTTTTCACAATTTTATCGGTAATGTCAATATAATAAAATAACAGCTATGTATTTTTTCCACGTGAATTTTATTTGACCAGCAACCGAGTTTCATCGTAACTGACATCATCAAACTGGTCTGATGATATCAATTATGACGAAATCCGGTTGCTGGTCAAATAAAACTCATGTGGAAAAATGACATACTTAGTTGTTATTTTATTCTATAAAATGCATTTCCACCAAGAAATGTCGGTACAAAAATTAAAAATCTCAGCCTTGATTTTTTTTTCTTTTTCACTATACAAACATCTATCATTCATCGTTTAGCCGCACATTTGTTTGAAATATTGCGTTTTGGCTACATTCATTCTACGATGATACATACTTTAATATTTTTTATGTTGAAATTATCTTGATTAAAATTTTGGTTGAACTTACAAGTTGGTTGGGTGTTTTGCACAGAAAATAGTCAGAGAAGGGTTAGATGTATAGTATTAAGTGCAAATACCAATATAGGCATAGCTGGAAACAATTGAATCTTGATTAAAACAATCATCATTTGCGTAAAGTCTGGTACAATCAGACAACTATGGGTTTAAGTCCCGTGGAGTCTTGATATCTGTTTAACTCTTCTAAATTGTCAAACAACAAGTACAAACATACTCCTATATTCACCTATACTGTTAACTCAATTAATGTCACTCTTGATAGATAGGCAATATATTGAATGCTGCTGTTGGCTTTATTGTATTATTTTAAATTTTAATAATCTAAATCCTTATAAGTCTCAATTTGCAATAATATCTTTTAACTTTTAATCTTAATTTCACTTAGTAAATACCAAATATTCTTTAAAACAGTTTTGATGCATTCCGAGTAATATCAAACAGTTTATTTGATACATTTTTAACTAACTAACCATCTCGCCGCTTCCCCGCAGTGGTAGGCAGAGAGATTCGAACGCCACACCACTCTGTCTTAACAAACTTTCTTCGCCTCTTCTACATTCATGCATCTCCTCATAGATGCATTAAATATAAAAACACGTTTCACAATACATCTTTATAAAAACTGGCTTTCGCCATGTATTTATATTGTATTTCCATTGGAATTTTTTTTTTGTTGATAATTTGCTAATGGATTAAAAAATGCATTAATAAAAACATTTGCAGACGAAAATACAAATATCTATTTACACAAACATATTTAAATATAAATACTAACGAGACAAGACGCCACAAGATGGATCTCTGAGTTTAAGATGGAAAACTTGAGATAAGATGGAAAATTTAAGAGGCGTCGGAAGACCTCAAAAAAGATGGTCCGAGATCAAACTGGCTCCAAGCAGCAACCGAAAGAAAAAATGGAAGGACACGGAAAAGGTATGTTTATATATATATATATATATATATATATATATATATATATATATATATATATATATATATATATAAATATATATATATATATATATATATATATATATATATATATATATATATATATATAAATATATATATATATATATATATATATTTATATATATATAAATTGCTTATTTTAAAATTGTTAGCAATATTTATGTATATATATATATATATATATATATATATATATATATATATATATATATATATATATATATATATATATATATATATATATACATACATACATGGATATATTGGCATGTTTTAAGTTCTCACGAATATGAGCATTTAAAAAAAAATCCGCAAACATATTCAAGCATCCAATTAACCAGTCTTTATTTTTCTCAGAGGCAAAAATTCTTTTCATGATAAGAAAAAGTCGTAATTATCCACTTGTTCTGAAGTATATGATTTCACATTCTTATGAGCATCAAAGTCAAGGAATATTTCATTTGGTAGGTTTTATACTTTAAAATACGTATCTTGGAAACATCATTATTTATTTTGGTGAAATTTTCATTAATATATTGGTAGACCAACTTAATATTTCTTATTTTGACTGTAATATCCACAAATCGACAGCTGATGAATTATAGGATTTTCAAAATAAAACTAAAAAAGGCGAGAGATTACTCAAATTTATTTTCATTTACCTATTTTGCAACTGTAATGTCAGCCTCCGTAGTGTAATGGTCAGCACGCTCGGCTACCGTTCTCTAGGTCCCGGGTTCGATTCCCAAGGGGGGTAAAATAAATATAAGTGATTTTTTCACTGTTGTATTTATTCAATATTACCCTGGACTGGTACCTGAAGCGGAGGGCTGATCACCTTTCCTTCATGCGTAAACGATCAAGATAACACTGCGTTTATATGACGCAGTGCCCTATGCACCATTGGGGTGCGGATAAGGGTTTTATTATTATTATTATTTTACAACTAATCACACAACTTTTCCCTTGAAGTAGTGAAAGATAATAGAATGCCATATCAATATATCTTTGCAAACAATATTTGCTTCTTCCACATTCACTCATACATACCCACCAATTATTCTTACTTACTTTCCAGTATTTGATAAATAATTTCTAATTATACCCTGCCATGTTTTTATCTGTTTTTCTTTGCTTCATTTCAACTTTATTTGCCCTTTATTTTTTACCGTTCTTTTTTCACTCATCCGTTCCACATGTCAAAATCAACCAGTCCACAGTCAAATTGAAATAAAACTTGAAATGAAAATTCACTCATGTTTATTTTGACTTCCACTAGAATTCGAACCCATGGCTTCTAGAACAGTATCTCAACCCACTAACCATTATACTACAGAGGCGAAAAATTTTTTGAACCTCTAAAAAAATAAATGAAACATGTTTTAAACATATCCTTTTGAAATGTTGAACTTTCATGTATAATTCTTTTGACTGATAGTAATGGTAAAAGCCACCCGATAAATATTCCATATTTGATGGAAGCGATCATGCCCAAACTTAAACTAATAGCGTTATTATACAGAGTCTCCCAAATTTCACGGAGGGCTTGAAATATCTAAATAAAACCTTTTTGGAAATATACAGCGGAACCTCTCATAACGAGCATAATTCGTTCCAGAATCTTAGTCGTTAAGTAAAACTCTTGTTTTAAGAAAAAAAATATGTTTTGACTGGTGCGGAAGACCCGGTTCACAAGTTAACCTTTCCTTTACGGTGCTAAAAACTTTATGTTTTATAAATGTATTTTGTACGCCAATGAAAATGTGGTTTGGAAACAGGAAAAATGTGAATATTCCAAAATGTTACCATTATTGACCATAGCTTAAGTTGAAATGTAACAACCTTATAATGTTAGGTCTAATAATTATCTGAAAATGAGAAAAAAAGACAACGTAAATCGACGATATAGCTAGCTAGCGTAGCGGCACGACCGTTGCATACGACGATCAAACTTGCAACGACATGCGCGTATATACAAAGCAAGGCACGCACTCAAACAATGAGAAACGTTTGTGTATTGGTGATTTTATGCCCGATTTTTTCACAAATGATTTATTTCCGTCGCTGCAAATGAATAACATTATATAATAATTCATTCAACCCCTTATCCACACCCCAATGGTGCATAGGGCACTGCATTATATAAACGGAGTGTTATCTTGATCATTAACACATGAAGGAAAGGTGATTAGCCCTCCGCTTCAGGCACCAGTCCAGGGTAGTATTAAATAAATTTTAGAGTAAAAATACCACTTAAATTTATTTGACCCCCCCCTGGGAATCGAACCCGGGACCTCCAGAACGGTAGCCGAGCATGCTGACCATTGCACTACGGAGGCGGACGAGGATTATATTATAACACTTTCATGTAACACGTGATTATAATGCAATATATGATCGAATTACTCGTTATGAGAGGTTCCACTGTATATTCTCTAACGTGAAAAATTGAAGATCTAAAAGCGAACACAAATTGAGAAATTTAAGTATCAATGATTTAAATTCAACGAGCATATCGCCAGAGTTACGATCTGAGGAATTCTCCAAGCGAATCTATGATTAGACGTTTGATAGATCGTTTTGAGGGACAAGGTTCAGTACGCCGGCATTCACGAACTGACAGATCTCCCTCCGTAGGGATCGCAACCATAGTAAAGCGTCTAAGGGGAGTGCTAAACAAAACCCAGGCATGTCAAGGGAAGGCAGTTTGGGGCGCGATTGTATTGTCGTAAGAAACAAACGCAGATGCTGCGCGCCGGATAGTTTTTTCACATACCAATTAAAGAGTTTCTGCTCAATAAAAAGCTTCTTTTCATCTCACTAATAGATGTCTCATGTGAAGTTCTAGTGATTCAAGAACAATGTTTCAAAATTTGTTCATATATATAGAACTTCCAAGAATTTGAATAGTGTGGTTGTCAATAATGGGTAGAATTGGTAAATGTTACACGTGTGTAAAGTGATCACTTAAACCAGCCTATGACGGTCGTCAGCCCCGTAAATTCCCAGACTTCCATATTCTTCTTCATTTTTGATGAAATGTCAAAAAACATTGTAATAAAATTCGTTTAGGTATACGATGTACCTGACTAGAATCTATTTTCGTTTCGTTCAAAAATTTTGCGTTGTTTATCCCTCTAGTAGATGAATTGAGATAAAAAGGCTAATTTATGGATTTGGCGTTAAATTTTTGGAACTAAATTATGATTTTAATATTAAATTTTAAAATTAAATACTGATTCTTAGAGTCTACTCAATTGTATTTTATTATTAAAAACACAATAAAATAAAATTTGTTACAATTGTTTCACCTTGTTATGGCATTTTACAACTGTTATTTGTAGTGTTTGATTTTAATATTTAATATAAAAAAATATTTATACTTACCATTACTAACTAAATAAACTAAATTTGTTTGCTCCCGTGGCGTGTTTAGCTACCATGCTGAAGGTCCCGGGTTCAATTCCCAGGGGATGTGGAAAATAAATACTATTGATTTAACACTATAATATTTATTTAATACTACCCTGGATTGGTCTCTGAAGCGCAGGATTTATCACCTTGCCTTTATATAAGTAACAATCAAGAAAACACTGCCTAAATACGATGCAGTGTCCTATGCACCATAGGATGCGGATAAGGGTAAGAAGAAGTAGAAGAAACTAACCAACAATCACGCGCTTCCCCGAAGGAGTAGGCAGAAAGAAGAGAACGTCACACTAATCTGTTATCGCACAAAATCTTCGCCTCCTCCATATTCAAACATTTTCCCGTATGTATATAGTACACGCCGATTATTCCAACTTGTGACCTGACAACGCTTAATAATTTAAATTATTTTATCTATTGGTTTTAAATCAAACACAGATTTTTCGAGTCTACTAAGTAGTATTTTATTTACAAAAACACATAAGAATTAATATTGTGACGATTGTTTCGCCTAGGACTAAGAATTGTATAGCTACATAAGAACCATTTGATATTCACATTCGTTTGAAAATGCCACAACTAGGCGAAACAATTGTCACAATCTTAATTTCTTCTGTGTGTTTTTTCTAATAAAATACAACGTAATAGACTCAAAAAATATGTGTTCGATTTAAAATTAATACATAAATTAGAATAGAGTTCTACAAATTAAACGCCAAATCAATATATAATTTGAATTATTTGTTGATGCCAAGTTTCTCTCGGTTTCACCACTGCTTTGCACAAAAATTCGCGTCTTAACGTTTGTTTATTATAAGCATTTTAAGTGAAACTAAATGAACCGACCAACGTAAAAATTTAGAGACACTTATCTACCATCTTATAGTACCGAACGATTTTGATCGCTTTTCGTGCATACTAAGGGATTATTTTCTCAGCTATACGACGTACTTATCATCTTGCTATCTTCTTCATGGGGTTGAACATCTGTTATTAATTAGTAGTCTGAGCAACACTTAAAGAACCGACACTAAAGTTTAGAGACACCTATCAACCTTTTATGGATAGACCATAATACAAGACACCCAGGCCTGCTTCTTACGATTGCGGAAAGCATGTGCAAAGGCATTAACTACAGACGTTGAACCCCCTTAACGTACATGGACCAAATTATTTCCGACATGCGTTGTAGTGGATACGCTGAGTTGAAGATAGAGCTAGGTGGAGACTGGTCATAAAAGAAGCAAACCATTCATCACATAGATTGAAACCCATGAAAAAGATTTACTTTTCATTAGTATCAACCGATTTTGATCAATTTTATGCATGGTAAGGGTGCCCAGTAAGTGCGTTACATCACCGTATCGCGATTGTGGATAAGATATAGGGATGCAAACCATACGTTATTTCAGTGTCCGCTCACATCAGAGAAGGAGAACTTTCTAAATAGCTTAACAGCTTAACTCCCTACCCAAGTATCCGCCCTTCTTTCTGAACCTAATTCTAGAATTGCGGTCATAATTTATAAAATGGGAAAGCTAAACGCATTTAGATCATGATTTTTTTTAAAATTGTTAATATTAAATTGTATGTTGATAAAAATAAGCCTTGACACTGGCAAGAACATTTTTTCACTAGATAACTGTCAAATAAAACAAACAAAATCATTTTCATCTGCCCTCTAGAGAGATGACCAAAATTAATCATTGTACAAAAAAAGATAAAGATGCTCATTGGATATTGGTATAAAAAAGATAGCATAGTAATTATTACGTCGTATACCTGAAAAAATAATACAGTTTAGAAACAAATACAGGCGCTTGTATTTCAGGATAATATGATCGCACCCTTGAACAGGTTGGAAGCTCCCAAACGTTACGCGTCACTCCGAAGCTTTTGAAAACACCTTTTCTTTTATAAAATGCGGCTCACTTCCAGCAGTTCAAGATAAACCTTACATGTTTCCAACAAAATAAACCCTCAGCTCAAATACCAAACCCTAAAATCCACCTATTTTGGTAGGACGTATAATTTTATGAGACTTATGTTATGTTTGTAATGGCTTATTTCAGTTATGACAGCTTCTGTCTACGGGACATGATACAAACAGAAGGTAAAATTTTGACTTTTAAGTGAAAGATTTCAAAAGGAGATTAACTTAACCTTTATTTAATAACTAAAAAGATACTCATTACTAAATTTTAAAACTATTTTACATATGAAAGATGCCTTATCTTGAGACGAAACATCTATCGTTTTTTTTTACGAATGAAGATGAAGTCTAAGTTTCTATGAACTAACTAATGACTTTGTATTTGGTTGGCATAGGTGATCACTTTATAAACTCGTTTAACGTTCACTATCCTGTCCTTAATTTAGCATCCATACTGCGTAAGTTTAAAAATATATGTACTCACATATGTAAACTATTGTTGAATGATCCTTCTCTAGTATTTCTTCTGGAAGTATTTTCATCCATATTCATCTTCACCTTTGATGAGATATCAAAAAATAATATGGAAATAACACCTATAATTGGAGATAATCCATTTTTTTCAAATGTTTTGAACACACAAAATGTTAGATTATAAGCTAAAATAAAAAAAAATTAAAATGATATTTTTTAGCGTTTCTCATTAATGTGATTATAATCTTGGTTTTGGATCTCATATACTAATAAAAGAGTTTGTGCTCAGTAATAAAGCTTCTTTTTATCTCACCAAAATATGTCTCTATTGAAGTTCTAGTGATTAAAGAACAATGATTTGAAATTGGTTCATATATGTAGATCTTCCAAGAATTCGAGTTTGGTGGTTGTCAATAATAAGAAGTATTGGTGAATGTTACAAGTGTGTAAAGTGATCACTACAAACTAGCCTTTAACGGTCGTCAGCCCCATAAATGCCCAGACTTCCATATTCTTATTCATCTTTGATGAGATGTAAAAAAGAATAGGTAGGTACTGCCTTAATTTATCTACGAATCACCAGTGAAGAAATTTTAATCAAATTCAGAAATTTGAAAATAGTTAAAATATATTCAATACATATTTAAGTATTGTTATCTTGATTTTTTATTTCGTTGCTTTAATAGTTTTTATTAACTGCATGTTCATATATTTTTTAGTATTTTAAAAATGACAAGGTCCGATATTTTTGGTCATTCTTGTTCAAAGAGAGCACTGCTCGCATTTTCTATATTAATCCATAAAATTCTATATGATAATAATAACCGTTTTAAAAAAAGACGTTAGAATTTTTCATCAATATTTTGTTTTATAGCTAAACCCGTTTCATGACTCGTAAAATGTACCTCTTCTTGTGAACGACCACGTAAAAAGAAAAAGTTTTTGTAACAACTTTTTGTTTAAATTAAAAAAAAAGTATGAATGTGGAATTTAAGGCAGCTGCAGGCACCTCGGTGCAGCGCAGTTAAGGGATAACTGAAGAAGAGTCATTGCTTCGACAAGGGTCACAACCCTCAGTAATGAGGAATAAGACAGAAAAGTATAAATGTGGATGAAGCGAATATTGTTTGCAAGGACAAATTGATGAGGTGGTCTATTCTCTCTGTCTACTCCTGCGGGGAATCGAAGCTATGGTTAGTTAGTACTTTTTTGTGAGATTTGAAAAAAAAATCTTTCAGATTCAATAGCAATATTTAATTATTTCATTACACGCATAATAACTATCCTCAAAAATAAATAAAATGCTTGAGAACGACCACTTTTGAAATCATTTTTAGAGAACTAAACTTGTTATCAATAGATGAATATACACACTATTAAAAATACAAATTTCACCTGCACAACAGAATCAGAGCATATATGGTTCTCAAAACAAGTATTGTTAACATTAATAAAAAGTAATTTATTTTTATTTTTTAAACTTATTTCAAATAACTAAAATAAAACAATTAACGATATCGTTTTATCGTAGCGATGGATGTTGTTTGAATGCTGGTACAATGTTTGACTTGACGAAGAGAAGAGTAACATACGTCCACGAGATAAGGTCCGATATATATATATATATATATATATATATATATATATATATATATATATATATATATATATATATATATATATATATATATATATATATATATATATATATATATATATATATATATATATATATATATATATATATATATATATATATATATATATTATATATATATATATATAATATATATATATATATATATATATATATATATATATATATATATATATATATATATATATATATATATATATATATATATATATATATATATATATATATATATATATATATATATATATATATATATATATATATATATATATATATATATATATATATATATATATATATATATATATATATATATATATATATATATATATATATATATATATATATATATATATATATATATATATATATATATAATATATATATATATATATATATATATATATATATATATATATATATAT